>NC_089808.1:28070546-28370546 GCF_029633855.1 Hoplias malabaricus
AAATTCAATACTATGGAAATTACTAATATTATGCCCTCTCGAGAGATAATTTTGCTGTCTCGTCTATTGCCAGCATGTATGAAAATACAAATTGAAGAATGATGAGGATCATTAAGGGAAGCAAGGTGGCAAGTTAAACAAAGAGCACACTTCTATTAATTGAGCACCATTATACTATAAACAGGGTAATTTCTATCTTTTGAAAACTGCTGATTTGTTGCTGTGAGTGTCTATGCCTGCGTAGGCGCTTGGGCAGTGGGGTGACCCGTGTCCATGACCCATGGTGAAGCAAAGGCTTAGGCAATGGGAGAAAACACAAACTCTGAGGCCTCTGTGTAGTTCGGCAGCCAAGCAGAGAGGAGAGGAAAGGAAAGAAGGAGATGAAGCAGAAAGGGAAAGAGAAAGAAATAACAAAACAGGAGTCTGCAAACAGATGTCTCAAGACACAAGAGACCTTGCTTTTGAACGGAAAGGGAACAGACAGCAAAAAAGTAGAAAAGAAAAAGAGAGAGAAATGCAGTGGAAAAGGAGAAGGAGCTTAGGAGAGGACATGCAGCAGACCCTTCTATCCGTAGCAGCACCTGTAATTAACTAGCCCTGTTCAAAATTGCATAGGGAACTTGAGATTGACCCAGACTCTGTTGTCGAACACAGTCTGATGGATACGCAATGCAAGGTAACAAAGAGTCAAACAAAGATTCAATACACAGAAATAAAGGGAATTTTTTTAGGTATTTTTATTCTTTCCACTTAAAGGCCAAGGTTAGTTTGTAGTTGATAAAATTATGTTGTAATGAAAGCGATTCTGCTTTTAAAAAGTTAATGTCTGAGACAAGTCTTGTGCCTTATTCATAGGAAAGTCTAGACTCAACCACCTGGAGAATTCTCATGTGTCTTCAGAAGTGTAAAGAGTTGGCCAAGTTTCTCTGACATTAAATGCAGTGGAATTAATGTCTGTAATATCTGAAGACATTGCAAATGTAAGCTGTGCAGTAATCTGCAACATGTTCTAGGGTTCCTTCTCCCTTTGGAAAAGAGTTCCTAAAGAAGACCTTGCAAAATGTCCTCCAAAACACAAAGCGATTAGAGTCACTGAATTTAGGGAGCGTAAAGAAGAAATTAAATCTTCATGGTCAGCTGAGGAAACAGTTGATACATCTAGATGTTGATGATACCAATGAGTCTGAAACATCTAGCAACTCTGTCTAGAGCATGCAGCTAATTCTTACTTACATTGTAAATAGTCATGCATATCTTGTGATTGGACATTTGCCAAGGTTACTTTCAAAGAAAATACTGCTGCTAGAATTTCAATGTGGAACCGAAAAAACAAATGTTGATAATATAGTAGTGGAAAAACGAGAGGACGAATTTGGCACGACTTAAGATGGATGCAGCTGAGATCGTTCCAAAAACACGCACGGGAGACGTCTGCCAAAAGCACGTAATTTCTCAAAGTTTAAAACCCACATACACTCTCATAGGCACAAAACTATTTCTGATTAAAAGACCGTTTGACTCGTGTGTGTTGGTATGTGAGAGACACTCTTGAACTGTGTACATAAGTGTGTTACGAATGAGAGCGCCCATGGTGAGGGTCTGGGAGTCTTTGTTTATCCTGGAGCTCAGGGAGTCTCAGGTGTCTGCTTTGTCTTAAAGGATGACTGGAGCTGGTCAAGCTTCATTTCGCCGGTGCTTTCCTGCCTGTGAGGACCTCCAGATGGGCTCCAGACCCCCTGAGACTGGTTGGAGTTTAGCCAGGACTGAGACCTCTCTTCTAGGGCGCGTTGTACCACACCTTACCCCAGGCACTGAAAAGCTGGAGATTTCTTCTAGAACAGCTTGTGCCACACTCCACACCCCACACTAGTGGTGGCTGAATTTTTGATATCTTACCCAAGGCTGTTGTGATCCTAGGTCGGCTCAAACTGAGCTAAACAGGCCAAAACCAGACTGTGCGTGTTTCTTCATTTGCTCAGAGCTGCTGTCTTCCAGAGAGCCCTTTAACACTTTTTTTTTTTTTTTGTGGAGGTCCAAGCAAGGTTCCCACTCTGCTCAAATACAAGGTCTCAGCTAAGGGAACCTTTACCCACTGCCATGGTCCTCTCTTGATAGCGGCTCACCCAGGTCTAAAGTATTTCCCAAGGGCCACTCTAATCACATCTGACCCTGAGCAGCTTTCTGCGTGGGCTAAAGCTCAAGCATAGCTGATCAGCACTTCTGAGAAGCATTCTTTTCAGTGCGCGAGAAGAAAAGAGAGAGAGAATCAGCTCCGGGATATAAGCTACACTAGTGTTTTCTTGGTCCAGAACCCAGGCCTCTGAATTGAAGTTCAAAGCCTGTTTTGGTGGACTTCAGTCAGCCGGGTTTGAATGGAAGCTTTTGGAGAGCACTCAGGCATACATCCCTCACCTGGCCATATCATTCATCCGTCTGTCCTTCCAAACCTCCGTCCTTCTGATCCTCCACTTCACCTCTAACTCTTTCACAATGGCGCATCACTTCTTCCTGTTCAATCCTATTTCCACATGATTCAACACACAAGCTTTCCATTCGCCAGATGTTCAGCAAACAAAATACCAGAGATGTTAGACATCAGAGTGAAAATTAGCAACATTTATCAACTGTTGCTCAGTCTCACTCATTCCGTCAACTGGCAGGCAACTGTTACGGCTTTTAACCTATTTTGCACACTATATCTAGCTTAATAAACAATCTTCCAGTGAGTTATTGTTGTAAAGACAGCAGTGGTGATTTTAAACTGATTCTTATTTATAGGCAATCAGCTGAGGAGGAAAAAAAGCCACTCGAGTCCACTCTTCAGCCCTCTCAGGCTTTTAAATGCATGAGTTGTGTTTCTTCTTTTCCCCCATTTTATGATCTGAAGGCATGTGATCGATGCAGTGCCCTTGAACTCTATATTAATTCCTGTGGTGTTGCTCCCTAGGGGGCGTATTGACCCCCTTATTGCCCTCATTTAGCACGAGAAATAAATAAAGAATCACGCCTGAGTGGGTTTCGGACTCTTAACGAATGTGTGCAGACAGCAGCTTCAGACATCAAGACTCGGGGCTAATCGGGCTGCGCTCGCCCCACTACCTTGAAACAAGAAAAGGAGGCAGATGTCATGGGAAGCTGTCACTCTCTTCATAGAATCCCCAAGGAAGCAAAAGGAGTTGTGGAAGTTGTTTCCTACTTTCTAGTCAATAGAGACTCAAGTGTAAATACTCTTCTCCCTCTGTCGCTCACCTTCTCCTTTTCTTTCACTTTCTCACTTGAAACAATGAGCCTCAAAGCTCCATTAACATGACCGACGTGCACTCAAAATCAGACTGACAGATGGGGAAATGCGCACGCTGTTATTCTCTCCATTTTTTTTCTCCTTCACTCTAAGTCCTGACTAAACTTTTAATTGCTCTTCAAGCGGTGGATTAAGCTAGAGTGTAACAGAGATACTATTCTAAAGGGATGCATTTACGCCTTCAAAGGCTTAGCCAACCTCTGACCCACACTGAATAAGAGGCAGAGGTGCCTTGGGGGCTTTTTTTTTTGTTGCTATTGCAGCAGTGGCACCGGATTAAACACAAGCTTGCTAATGCACTGCTTATTTTGCTCCCTACTTTAAAGTCTGGCACTGAATTCTAGCTGCTGACTAAGAGCGCATAAGGCAACAGAATATTAACTTGGCTGGAAATGTCGCAAGCTGAAATCCTCATACATTTTCAATGCTATCACTTCGTCTAAACTCTTGGATGCATCTCAATAATGAATAAATGGCATATAGAGTTGCCGGTATTAGGTGTGCAGCGTGTTATTTCTCTTGACCCTGAAGAACATATCAAACTTCATCTAACTCAAGGCATTAGGCGATGCAACCTGATCAACAAATGCAGGTCCAAAAACAAAAAAGCTTTCAAGTGTCTTTCTTGACATTATAACACACACACAGTCTGGATATGACTTGCACGCTCGCATTACACATTTGAGCCCTTCACATGGAGAGAACACTATCCTTTGTCCTCTGTGTGTGTCCTGACACTTGTCAATCACTGGCCAGTGGCAGGCGCCACTTCTTTGCACGGAGTAAGTAGAACTCACTGCGACTGCAAACAGCCAAGCTGACAATTGACCCACTAATGTCAGTAGGTGACAGGCGTCGCAGAGGCGCCGGTAGTCGGGGGTGACAGAGGCCTACGAGTCAGCGAATGCAATGGCTGTAAACAGCCGTAGGGTGGATGGGATATCACTAATCACATAATGCAGCTTCCCATGGTCCAGCCTGCTGCATTTATACCATTTCAATATCGCTTGGTATGATTCTGTTCAGCAACAGCTGCTGAAGAGGGTAATACAGAGACAAACACACACTCGTTACTGCACACAATGCAGTCAAATGCTGATCATCTGTCACACTGATTGTTAGGAGAAAATAAATTGTTTCCTCTGTCATACTCGAATATCTGGACTATTTCTCAAATCATATAACATTGTTTATAACACATTATCTTCCATTTTCCAGAAATTGTTTCTGAATATTGGGCATTCAAATCTGAATGACAGCTAATTGATTTAATTAAAATGATTCCGATTAAATCACTGAGAAATCCCAGGTTTTATGATGCACTGCATAAATCCTTAAAGAACAGTAGAAGAATTAAATGTTGCGGTCAGAGATTTACACCTCTCCTGACAACCGTTTTGTCTTGAAAGTACTGGAAATCATTACATAGCTATGTTTCACCCATCTAGGTCAGGCTACGGGAGGAGGTGAGCAGTCGAATTTGTCTTCATCTTTGCCAGGATTTAAACACTCCAGATAAAATATTACCGCTCACTTTCAGATAACACAGCAAATGGAATTATTTTGTCTCATCTGTGCTAAATTCTGAGGGACACCCACCATTATCAGTCTCAAATCCCACACATAGACAGGTATTACACGAGATGGCTGGTGTGGAGGCTCTATTTGGGGAGATGAAGTGATGGCAGAGCGATGTGGCCAGCGTCTGTGCATCCATCACACAGCCAGGTGGCGAACGCTGACGCTAGTACGTGTCCGGACTATGGCTCAATGAGACATAGCGGCAAATGGGGCAAAGAAAAAGCTAGACATGGGAAGAAAATGTACATTTGTGTGTGAGTGTGTGTGTGCTGAGTCTGGAGACTGGCATCTTCTTTACTGACTACCTACCAACACAAAAATATATATATAAAAGAATACACACAGAAAAAGTGTCTTTGCTTTTATCTTAGTATATTATAGTCAGTGTGTGATAGTGTATTTACTAGGGGTCTATGACACCAAACTTGTTCGAGTTACACCAGGTTCTTGACCAAGATTTAGATACAGAAAGCCTCCTTTCATGATGCTTTTTAAAATATTGTGTAAATCCAGGTTTAAATGTGCAGGCTCTGATTAATCCGCTTTTACATACACAGAAATATGTTTATTATGGAAAGTGAAACAAGGAACAGTCAAGTGGCTTATTTACATAACAAGGATCAACATGACTATATGTTTAATCCAGAATGTTGTTACAATCAACTAGTAAATTAGGACAATCAAATATTTGCAGATTAGCTTTTGTATTAATACTGAATACTCTTAAAATTTTTTTACTTTAACACACCAAAAAAGGCAAGTCTAAACCCTACACTAATTCACCAGGGCACTGTCAAACCTACACCTTAAGAGAGGTTCTAGGCGGAAGAACAGAAGCCCGGCTAATACCAGTTAGCAGTTCCAAGCAGCTTTGGGATCATGCCCCAACCCAGGAAGAGGGTGTTTTGATGGACAGGGCTGTTTCTCACCTTGACAACAGTATTTCTTTATAGCTTTTTTAAACAGGGGGATTTAACAAACACACAAACTGAAGGTTACTTGTCTTCAGTTTTTTTATATTTCTATAGGAAAGGGCTAATACACCGCACTGTATCAAATGGTAAATTTAGGCTAAATAATCAATGCCATAAAGTATCAAATTTGATGCCTTTCATCCATAATATAAGCTGTTTGTATTAATATTAAGGAAGGTTAGCAATTATAACAATGCAAAAATGTGATTCAATTCCCAGATCAGGCCACGTAAGGGTCCTTGGGCTACCTTCTTAATGATACATTCACTTCATGATTCTCCATGAGAGGAGTCAGAAAGAGACAACGATGTCCTGAAGTCTCAGTGTTAGTTGGACATCTTTCCATAACTTCCATTTTTTGCGATTGTTTCTTGGTTTTGTTTTGGTGGTTTTGTATTGTTATTACATTTTTTTTCTTTCATTTCCTTTAGAACAGAAGACCTTCCAGTTGAGAGTAGCAAAAAGAGAGTGTTTATCATGAATAAATCAATGTCAATGTGACAGCCAGGCAAACTCCATTTCCTGAGGCTGTGGACACATTACTCAAAGACCCCTGCCATGTCACCCTGACACACACACACACACACACACTTTCATTCCCTTAGCGGAGCCCCTTTATAGCTATAAACACAGTTAGCAAGCCATCCCAGGACCCAAAGACAATTATGATAGCAACGATTAAGAAAACAATTATTTCAGAGAAGTAATTATGCTCTAATGTTTGAACAAACATGCGCAGAGAGACAGAGAGAGCAGGAGGGAAAGAGAAAGAAAGAGCAAGAGAGAGCGAGAGAAGCAGAGGCCCAGGGCAATGCAAGATTAGTCTGGTATTCACACTGTGATGGTCATTACATACAAGGGCAACAAACAAGTGCTCAGACTACTGATGCTACTCACACACACACATGCTCGAATGCACTCTAACGCTTATTTCTGTGCCCCATAAACACATCAGAATGTTCACACACAAACAGGCCTTTCCGAAACACCACGCTCCATCGCTATCCTTAATGCTCGCTTAGACACTTCCACTGCACAAAAGAAAAAGATCTGCTTCTTACTAAAAGCAAATCAACTCCACTATGCAGGCTTTCAAGGTTCTTCATGAGAAACACGCTTCCACAATCGCCTTTCTAAAAACAAGTTTTACAAGTAAAGCTGCATGGAACCAGAGTACACGAATGGATACAGCTGATTCTGACTCTGTGCTGAGGTAAATAAAATGAATATTGAAATTTCTGTACATTTGGCTTCTACTCAACCAACCCCATGGGCTTCCCCAGGCCCTGAGGCAAACTGAAAAACAGAACAAAAATTAATATCATTTGAAAGCGAGCGGAGAGGCAGCTTCTTTTAACTGACAAGGACAATTTCCTCGAAGTACGTTAGTGAGAGATGGCCTCTCGCTAGCACCGAGCAGACTTTTAAATATGAGCTAACATGAAAAAAAGAGCTTTCACTGTCAATTCAGCACTCATACTGTGATTTGAGTTAGCTACTCACTCTCTGTTTTCTGCCATGTAGGTGAGGGAGTATTTTTGGACTCTTGATGGCAGATTCCTTACGGAGGTTAAGGCTAAGCTTGTCCCTTTTTTGTGACAAAATGTCTCCAAAGCTATTAGCCCATAAAACAGGAATTTAGGTTGTCCTCCATCTCTACGAGCCATCTCTGCAGCACCAGAATCTCATATCTATGCAACCGATATCTACTTTCCATTCAAAGCTGCATCTTGAAGCCACTGAGATTTGTTGTCTCTAAAGATATTCAGCAGGATAAGGGCTCAGTGCAGCAGCCTGCTTCAAAGGCACACGTTATCACAAGCAGGCATCATGATGACGATGATGAAGATACCAATGCTAATCCCCATGTAAAAATGCCAAGTACCTCAGGGGACTTCTTCGAGGACTCTTCACAGCTCTTTATCCTTGCTCCCTTTTTTCTTTCTCTCTCACTCACTCACTCTCTGTCCCTCTTTAACACAGGTTCCACCCAGATTCACTGAAACACTAAGACACTAAGTTTAGAATCCGCATCCTAAGACTCCTAGACTTTTTTTTTTTTTTTTTTTTTTTGCTAATGTAGGTTTTAATCACTAGAATCGTAGCATGGCAGCTTCCTGACTGTCTAACACCAGTGTCATGTGACAGAGCTTTTCACAATAATAACACACTAGACTTGCACTTGGGTTGGCACTGATGGGACATCATTATTTCTGCTTTACAAGAAATTTGCCAACTGTGAGTGATAATTGTCCTAGCTTTACACTAACGAAGACTGAAAATAGCTGCCTCACCTTTGTAGGAAAACATAAAAGACAATCACTAATTTAAACTGATACACTAGCCTAGCATGTGTGTTTCTATACACGATACACTACATCAGTACCCTTGCCTGGCAAATTAGCATGTCTGCCTCTGTACTATGAACTGAACTGATACATTAGCCTGACATACTAGAGTGTCTGCTTTTGTTCTATAACTTAGCATTTGCTTGGATCAGTGTTCTATTTCATACAGCTTTTCATCAATGTTAAAAAATAATACATAAATAAATAGATTAAAAAAAAAAACTACAATAGAACAAATAATAATATGGCTAGCATGATATCTTGGCTACATCATCACTGTTTAAAAACGGTCATAACCATGCTAAAATCAGTGCTGTCTGAGGTCTAGTAACACTGATTGCCAAATATATATATAAATAAATAAATAAATAAATAAACAAACAAATGAGAGAAGAAAGAAGCAGTGTGGCTTCCACGTTGTCACATGTCGTCGCCTTGACTCAGTTGCTCCATGCTTGAGGGCGAAGGAACATCATACGATTCATTAGCTGGGTAAAAATATCCCTAGGGCTGTTCAACAAATAAGACATTCAACGCTACACTGGGAAGAGAGCGATGACATGGTGGTGAACAAGAGGAGGGAGAGATGGAAAACAGATTAAACGCTTCGGTGAAATTGTGAAAATGAGAGGATAAGAGCGCAGAATTTGGATTTTCCCTCTATATACAGGAAGTTGCTAAATAAATATCTCAAGCCTATTTTTCCAGAAATTGCTGGCTCTCAACAACATGCAACTTTGTCCTCTTTTCTGCCAATGCTAATTCACCCTTTTAAAATAAAGACTCCTAAGTGGTTCTTGGCTCTAAGCATTTCAAGGGAAAAACCTTCAACTGGTATTAAACAAAACACTCCCACTCTTTTGTGGGAAAAAAACAACAAAAACAAACAAAACAAACAAAAAAACTTGTATGACTGGTTTTCATTTTAATGACTAAGAAATTTATTTTTTATATTTCTCAGCTTTTTATGGTTTATGACCCTTTTTTTTTTCTCCAGGGGTGCCCTGGTCTTGGTCCAATTGGTCCATCACAATTCAAAATGCTGTGTAGTTCAAGACGAGGCTAAATCATGGGGGAAGGCTTGGGGGAAACCACCCCGAAGTCTGGTAAACTGTTAAAAGGTAAACTTTGCTGAATATCAAGTTGTGCAAAAGTTTTTTTGCTCAGCCAAAAGTAGTTCACCTTTAGTATCACTCCAAAGAACGCATTCTGACCCCTTTATTTTTTTATGAGTGCACTCCTACTCAGATGTCTACATGTCACTGTTTATTCCAAGGCAGCGTTCCTACTGCTTTTCTAAATCCGACCATCTAATCCTTCATCGTACCTTTTCCCCTCATTTCTCCCCTTACTGGCAGCTGCCTCATGGTCCAATGAGAGCTGCACAAACAGCCTATCAGGCAGGTGCATGGAGAGGTGTGTGGGGCCAAATGTATCAAATGACACAGTCTTGCTGCATGAGTAGGCAGGGGAGAAAGAGAGGGATAGAGAAAAAGGAGGAAAGTCGAGAGAGGCAAGGTGTTCCACCTGTTCACGCACTACAGGTAATCACAATGCAGCTATTATTGCTGCAACACGAGATGGAGCAAAGGGATAAGTGCTATGCGCACACACACACACACACACACACACACACACACACACAGGATAAAAAACACATTATATCTGGGCCAGCTGTTTCATTCTCCGAATTTGCTGATCTGATGGTCACTGGCTGATGATACTGATTATTCCCCATTATCTTCACTAAAGGTGATTGTGTAACTACACAATGACGAAAATGACCATTTGTGGACTCTTAAGACCATCAGAACAAAAGGTATAGAGGTAGCGTTTTACCTTTAAACACTGTAATCACAAGTAAATGGTAGAGGGTAAATGGTAGACACAGACACTGACATTTGTTTTGTTCTAGAAATGGCTTTGTAAAACTGCTGTCCAGTGCAGCTTGTACATTTCCGTATCGGGTGAAGGTGGAGGGGCAACACCTCAAAAAAACACCACATGCTTAGTGTCCACAATAGAGGTGGACAAATATTCAAAATATATATCACAATATAAAGTCTCTCAATAACAATGACATGATTTTTAAACATATTTTCAACATTTCAGTATATATTATTTACACCAACTCTCACTGACGGACTGTCATTACAGGGCACTGCCTCAGTTCAACACATTAAATTCAAAATTTAGCATATAAATATTAATATTTACAAAGTCAATAGGTTTATGTTTGGTGGTGATGTCATGTTTCTTGTTTGTTCTTGGACGTTTTCAGTGGATTTTATACTTTTCATATCCATATCGTGATATAAATTGTGGCCATATTGTTCAGCCTTAGTTCACAAAAAAATTAAAAATAAAATAAAAAATGCTGTGCTGGTAATGCACCCTCAGCCAAACAAAATCTAGTTCATAGTGGTACTCTGGTGGTCCTTTTCTGCTGATGGAGGGCACCGAGGGTTGCTGACAGACTGCAACAGATGGTCCACACAGTAAGTCACTGTAAATCTACTTGGGTCACCTTTATGGTAGATGTATCTAGTGCTGTATGAGCTGTATGATCTTGGACTAGGGCTTAAGAGTATATGGATTCTCACTGGTCTTGATTAGTTACAGTTTTTAACTTGTTGGACTCAAAGCAGGTCTCGACTAGAGACCTCAGTATGTGTGATAAAGTGGTGAATAAGCACCAATCTGTTACCGAGTGTAAGATGAGGCAAGTTTGTGTAAATATTCACCTGCAAAATATATCACTTAGTTTACTCAGAGACAATGAAGCATTACAAAATTGCGCTTGTTCTCTTTGTTTCTAGCTCTTGCATCATAAAAAAGATAATGAATTACAAAGGCTACGAAGCTGAATTACACAAGTGTGCGAGTTTTGCAGCAGCTGTATTATCAAGTGAGAAATCCATGTTTATTTAAGGAATTTTTTCTTTGCATTTCCAGGCAGTCCACACTTCAACATGTCTCCTTCACAACAGCCGCGGTCTGCGCACACACTCCGAAAGCAGTGAGAACCTCCTATGTTCCCTCTAGGTTTCTATAATGAGCTGTGAGTATGTCTATATGCTAATACGGCTACTAACATGGTCAAATTAAATTAACCCTGTGTGAATGGGAAAGCAGTGCAGAGGTGTAATAATCGCTCTAAACCACTTGCTTCAAACATAATGATATCGTTAGTTCATGGTGCAGTAAGCAGTTAGGATGTATTGTTTATTTAAAATTCATTTTATGATCAGAATGAATTCTGATCGAAGGATTTCTGATCCATAGCTTTTAAAGCTGCTTCCTGCTTGATAGAACCAAACAGTGGAGAGAGGCTTGTATGTCAGTGGCACAGAGGAGAAAGGGGTTTCAATTTGATTCTTTGGGGTCAGAGAGAAAGCAGGTCAAACATAATGAAAACTCAATATACAGTAGCTAATGCAGTTTATGTGCCTGGAGCTCCAGTACACCCCCTTCACCTCATCCCACCACCTCCCACCCTCCCTCGCTCGCTCGCTCACTCTCTAACACACACAAATCCACTTGCATACACAGTGTATATGGGACATGTATGGTGAGTGCAAATAAACCAAATAGTTGCTCCAGCAGCAACCTTCTGAAATATAAGCATATACTAGCGGTCTTATCAGAGCCAGTTCACTACCTTTACTAAACAAGCATTCAGAAGTGTCTATACTAAATCGCTAATCATGTTTACTCACATGTATAAACAGCAGGAATAAGGGCAGAAGTTTGAACCCAACATATCACAGGCTTTTCCTAATATGAGCAAGTGTATGGCTGGGGTGCAGCACTGACTGCAATGCAGTGACACAAGGTTAAAAATCTGCTCCTCCACGTTATTCATACCTCACATTCCTCTAGCTGTCTGTTTTGTGTCCTACGCTTAGGCGTATGTTAGGGCCACGTCAAAATGCACCATTCCTTCCACAATCCACGCATGCCATATGTGAAAAATATAGTGCAAAAAAGTTTGTTAGCCACTGTGGGTGTAATGCCACAAACAGGGCAACCAAGCGGACCTACATCCATCTTACAGGCATGATAACAAAAGTTTTTTTTATTTTTTATTTTTTATTTTTTTTGTGTAACTGACTTATGTCTATGGTATGGAAGGATCTGCAGCTTTTCAACTTGCATTTGTTCTTCTGTAACCTTGCGGGCTATTCTGCTACACTATATAGGCTCAGTCAAAAGGATGGTCTTGTTCATATAGATATTATACAGACCAATGTACTTCTGATCACTACTTTTGTATTCTTCACCTACCCACACATCAGTGAGGTGGGTTTCTTGTTGGCGGAGGAGAAGGCTTTTTCCTATTTTCAAACGTGTTGCTCAGAGCAATTTACTAATAACAGAATGCCTAAAAGTTTGATTGTTTTGAACTCTTATGGCAGTTTGTGGATCAATGTGCTGCAAAAATAAGCACCATGTTGCTATCGACCCAAGTGAAGTATGAATGATTGGTGAAACACCTATACATTCCAGTATTGACGCTTTAAGGCATTCACATATTGATACACTTGTTCAAATTCTACACACACCTCATCTTACGATAAACTGCTTTAGGTCAAATCTTGCAGTCCCTAAAAGTCTCTGGGCTTCTTTCTTTCTTTCTGAAAAATAAATAAAAAACACCTTACACATGCTTCTTCTGTGCTCACTGCAGTCAAGACTAGACATTGTTAACACATTTTACCATTGGCAGAAGTGTGAAGGCCACAGAAACATCAGAGTATGTACTGCATAATTCCTGACAGAAGAGATTATCAAAGATACCCAACATGAGCCACATGTTAGAAAGATGACAAAAGGAAACAATGTGTTAAAGCAGGAAATCAAATTCATATTGTTATAGCCCTAACAGACATAAATGGCAGTTAACATCAGACTGGATTATTTCCTGGTAGGTTGAGAAGGGTACGGGAGATCCTTCCCTTGGAATGGTCTAGTGTCCTTGTGCTAAACTGCAGCTTGCTACAGTAATAGCTAGAGAGGCCACGGCACTCTGGCCTAATAGTATTTGAATAGTCCCGACTCGCTTTGTCCAAACAAACACATCCCCAGGGCACAGGCTGCTTTAGCTGCCCGCCGCAGCAGACCGATCCGTAGCACTTAGCCAATCAGATGCTGTCTGGCTGACCTGCAAACGGCTTCCCTCTGCTGCACTTCTAAGCCCATCTATTATAGCAGGAGCTGCAGAATTGGTCTCAGATCAGCAGAAATGGGGTAACTTGTACCAACACCCAGAAGCCAAGCGACTCACTAATGTGCACTAGCTAATGTGCACTGGCTGCTGAATTTTTTAGGCGCCGGGAAGCTCTCACGTCCCCAGGTCATATTTTGGGCTCTGGCAATTAGAAACTCAAACAGCACAGCTCTTACTTGCTTCGCTCTGTCTTTTTTTTTTTTTTTTCCCTTCCCCTCCCTCACCATATCCCTGGCCTTTTTAATTTTGTTTTTTTTTTCCACTTGCACACACGTTCCTTTTCAAAGGGAATTAACAAGCTGAAATTAATTTGAGCTCTGCGACTATCCTTAGAACACCATTGAGAGGAAAGAGAAGAAGTGGGGGAGGGCGCGGGGGTGGGGGCAGCATAGGAGAGAAGGAGAGGAGGGGTTGGTGGTGGGACTTGGAACCACCTCCATGAATAAGTCAGAGACCAGCTGTATGATATTTCCTAACTAAAGGAGCGATGAGTGATGAAAATTGTTCATCGCATAAAGCGATTCCAACTCTTCCTCGAAAAATCACCATTGCAAAGTTCACTGTTTGCTAGCTAGGGACACACTAAAGGAAGTGATGCACATCTGCTATTATGGATTAGCATGCTTTAATTGGATAGAAGGACCTTCTCCTGGCCTTGTTGCTACCTTACAGGCAAAAATGGATATGTGCAATAAATAAATAAATTATATTAATCTAAAACATCAGCCCCTTGCCTGCTTATGTATCATATGCTTAATTAAAACTGCAGACACCTTTTCCCACAGACCACTTTTAAAGCTTGCAACCCTACCTTGACCTAGTTCTTCTTAAGCTCTTGAAGTTGCACTGATATATAATTAGCCTCTTGAACTAAAAGGCACTTTTGTATATGCATTACTGCCCTCAGTTCAAAACTCATAACATATGAAAACACTGTCCTTTGTGTGAACACTGACTGAAAGAAATGTAGCAAAAAATACTTGGGACAATGTCAGGTAATATCTCCATATCACATCATAAATTGGGAAGTTTAACATGATCCTTTCTGAGTTAAGAAAACATGTTATGATATTATTTTAATACTATATCTCATATATACTATAATTCTTCGGTAGGACACATACGGTTGATATATGTATAGATTTGTTTTCACCGCAGCAGTAACCACAATAATCAGGTGACCCAGCTAGCCTACACTGACCTCAAACGGGTGGGTGTTGACAGCCCATTGGACTCAGCAGGAGAGAAGCCTGCCCTCTCTGTGGGGCTGAGAGTGATCGCGGTACCAGGGAGATTTAATGTTTCTGTCGGTTGTAAGTGTTAGGGGTTCGAGTGGGTTTTGTGGTTTTGCACCACAACCACAGTAAACCATTAGAAGTTGCCTTCTGGTATTTAAGTGATTGTTATTCCTACCGTCTTAGAGTAGCCTTTAAAAATGCAGTTTATGTTGAACACTGAAACAAACCGAATAAAGTCAGAAATGAAGGCCTGAACCTGTCAACATGAAATGGAAGCCCGACATAAAACAATTAACTAACTTTATTTTGAACTTCGATTTGGCAGAACAACAGGAACATTATAAGTTTAGACTTCTGAGGGTTAAGGATAAAAGCTGTGTGTATAATACCCTTCACACACCCTTCAAAATCAATACGTTTCTTTTGATGTATACAGTACACTGAATGCGCATGGCACTTTGGCATCAAAGTCAAGAAGCAGAGCTGTCAATCAAGCTATTTAAAGAGGCGACGAGGCAGCTTAGAGGGAAATGATCAAACGCAATGCACAGTCCAGGCAAGTCACACTAAGGAATGTCCTCGGCTCAGGGACTTGCTATGCACACAAACACACAGCATGTAAATGTTGAAATGTTGTATTTGCATGTTGGTCTAACACTGCCACTTCATGATGAAGCCCTCAGGGGAGTGTGTTTGTGCGTGTGTGCATGTCTGAGCATGTGTCTGAAGGACGACAGTATTTGGATTAGGTTTCACTGCAAAGTCTCTGTCTGACACTCTGTTTATCAGCGTGTGACAGGACGAAACCATTAGCCGCATTAACCACTGGCTTGAGCCTAGCTGACAGCGTATACGAGGTTTTACATGACGACAACCAAATAAAAGCAACCTTGAGTAAAACCAGAGACAGAAACTATGCTGCCTTGTCTGGTGTAGTTGAATGCACGACACTTAGAATAGGTGAAAGCTAACAAACATCCTTCCTGTGGTTCCTGTATCCTTCCTGATCACAAAATATTCAGTGGCTGATCTTTAATTATTTATTTAGTTAATTATTTGGGTTGGGTGAGGGGTGGAGGGTGCGGTGAGTCTTACAGTTTCTATTTTAGCAAATGTCAGTATCAGTGTCACTGACATGAAACCAGGCATATACATTACAATATATTGATTTCTAATTCATTACTTGCAAAAATATCCTTCCTTATATTAGTTATGTATTAGCATTAGCGTTTCCTACTGGAGAGAACTCTTTCCAACTACTACAACCTGTTTTTAAAAGTTTATGTTACTTCTCATAGTTACAGCATAGATTTTAGCATCAGTGTTATGTGCTCACAAACGTAAGTGAATGCAGTATTAAGGGAACTGTTCAAGGACTCTACTACAGTATGAGGTGGGAACCCTGGCACATAATAGAAGCCCAGTCTTTAGTGTTGCTTGCCTTGCAAGAAGACCCATAGTCTGCCGTGTGTGTTCTCCGTGACCTGATTGGCAGAAATATTAATATTCACTCTTACAGTTCCCATCTTAGAGTCAAAGTCACCTGCTAAGTAATCACACACATTCCAGTTGCAGAAAAATGTATTCAGAGGCTGAGAAGGAAAAATAGAGGACTATGATTTTTGTAATCAGTGTTTTCTTTTCTTAAAGCTTTCCTGCTAGTTTTGATTCAGAGCAGTAACGTTTGTGTGTGCGCATGTGTTTGTGTGAGAGAGAGATCCATGTTCAATCTTTGATCACGGCGTGTCACTGCCAAAATCTAAACGGAGAATCAGACGGATGTTTTGCATACAAAAGGAAGAAGAGAGAGAGAGGGACTGAGAAACAAACGAGGAAACAGTGCAGGAGCATAAAGAACAGTGGAACGCATAATTAGGCCTCATTAATAAAACATGAGCTGCAGAGAGCTGTGATACTCTCTCTTTGCAATGAGCCATAGACACTCCTTTTAATGATATTGATTGGGTAGTGGTGTGTGTCTATGTTGCTTTTTGTGTGTACAAGTATGTTTGTGTTGATATTGATCTCTTCTGCCCCAACCCTACAGCAAGCTGTATGCAGCATCTACAGGCTGTTATGGTACGCTGGGATACCACAAACACGGCAAGGTATGCTTGTAACATCCTAACCCCCATCATGCACAGCAAGGAAAAAGAGGTAATGAGTTAGTTACGGTACGTGAGAGAGACATGTAGCCGCAAGCAGACAGAGTGAGCACGGAACACATGTAGCATTTATAAGTGAAGGTATTCAGCTGCTGCTCTACGGTCATTAGGAGTAGAAATCCCTGATCTGATCTGATTATAGTCCTTTCAAACATGAGCCGGTCAATCATGAATTTCACCACCATTTGATTATTTTAAGACAATTGCAAAAAAATGTCAAATAAATAAATAAATAAATAAATCTGTTATCACCATCATGCAATTAAATTCTTAACAGTCCAGTGCATCATAATATCTCAAATTACACCAAAACACCCACGCTTCTTTTTGGATTAATTACCTTCAGATCACACCACTTTTACACAATGTTCATTTGCTTCCTAGCTTATTCATTCATTCATTCATCCATCCATTAAATTGTTCATTCGTTCATTCAGAATTTTTTACAGAGTCCTTATATTAATTTTAAAGATAAATAATTATTAAAAATAAATAAATAAATAAATAAACAAATAAAATAATAGCATTCCTTCATGTTTGTTGGTTCATACATGTGTGTGAGTGGAGGAGGGGTGAGGGAGGGGGCAGTCTGTGTAGCGGTGGGTGAAGAAGGCTAAGACAAGGTGGCAGGTAGAAAATGGCCTAGGCCGCTTCGCTTGACACCACAGTGGCTTCAAACAAACAACCAGAAGCCCAGAGGAGAGAGCACTAATCCATTCAACCTACAAAGCAATTCTCATTATTGACTTGTGTGCGTCTGTGTGTGTGTGTGTGTGTGTGTGTGTGTGTGTGTGTGTGTGTGTGTGTGTGTGAGAGAGAGAGAGAAAGAGAGAGAGAGAGAGAGAGAAAGCAAGAGAGCATGTGAGAGAAAGAGAAGTGCTTTTTCATGCTGGCAACGCATCCATCATGTTGTGGTGATAGGTGCTGGACGGTTGTTTCTCTCTCTATCTGGCGCTACTGTTGGTATAAGACAATGTGTAAGATTACAAATCTTCAGATTCAACGGAGTGATAATCAGAGTGATGAAGTGTGCCAGTGAATGTTCAAATTCCTTTGTTTATTAGATGTTGGGTATTTCAGTGCATAAGGGCACACATGGAAAAGTGTATACTTACCACCAACTGAAATGGTCTGTAAATCAGAGTAAAATGGGCTGCATGAATGCTGCTTGCTGATTGGCTGAAATTCGGCAGTTGTTCCACCTCCTCCAGAAAGTGATGATGAATAGACTTTAATATTTTAAACATAGTAAGATCAGTTTCCGACCACACCCACATGATGAAAAATCCCAGCTGATGAAAAGTAGCTACTTAGCTCAAATCAATAGTGCTCTTTCAGATCATTGAAGACAAAGATGTAAAGCCATGATGGCGTAGTGATGAAGGGGAGTGGTGGAGAAAGTGATGACAGAAAGAGGCATAGTGTTAAAAGGAATAAACCAGGCATTTTAGTATCAAGTTTTAGTCAACTTGAAATCAGGGATTTTTTGTTTTTGTTTTGTTTTGTCACATTGTTACACCTTGTTAGTGCATGTCCTTTGTCTAATCAATCACAAAGCATCAAAAGCCCACGAGTATCCAAATCCGCAAATCAAAAACCGAATACCTGACCAACGAGCGAATATTCGAATAGACAAATATTTGGGTCCAGACTTAAAATGACCATGTTTTACATCCTGTCCCCGCTCCCACTCAACCAGTCACCAAGTGACAAGGCTCAGCTAATTCAAAACACTACCTAATAACAGTTTCAACAGAGATTACAATAATGGCACAAAATGTCACATTGACCAAGACATATTCTCCATCTTCTCCTGTCTTTAAAATGTTGCCACTGAGAACAGTTGTGTCCACTACAAATGTCAAGGCCACATATTTCTCTAGATAGCCTTTCTTACTGCCCTTGCAGCATTTCACTGTGGTGTCACAACAGCAACAGAAAGTAAAGTAAGTGTAGGAATACAGAGGAAAAAAAATCAAACTCAAATACACTGCAGATCCCACCTAACTCAGTCAGGGGTGGCTAACAGACCAGTGGAAAGAAAATGAAGGTCCAAGGAATGTGTGTGTGTGTGTGTGTGTGAGAGAGAGAGAGTGAGAGAAAGAAAGAGAGAGAGAGAGAGAGAGACTGACTCTGAGACTATGGGGTATGATTGATATTCTACTCCCATCTCATTTCAGTTAAATGACATACTTCCTCTCAAACAAAACACCAAAGAGATTATAAACCTCTCTAGCCTTGCTCAGTCTGCTGCTGTTTCAGCTCATTTTCTACAACTATATTAAAAGCACAAGATTGATTATTTTAACTTTTAACTTGCCAAACATTCATTCACATACTTTTAAAGAAATGGCATTCATGCAGCCATTAAAAAATATACTAATGATGATTTAAGTACCTATTATTTTACTTAATATCTTTTAATTTCCTATATAGACATTGCTAAAAAAAAGTTATTTCCATTACAAAAATGTCTTGTGTACAAACGTCTATGATTTACCTGTTTGTGACTATTTTTGAAACAAGTTTCAAAGTGTAAATGTGCCTCAAAGGTTATACATATCATCTGCAAGTTTTTTATTTTGTTTTTTTGTTTTTAAACAAAATAATAACATCATTCCGAAACATTTTTATCCCCTTCACATTGAGTGTATAGGTTACTTACATGCCCTGTGTTCGTATACACCCCGTCGTGTATATGTACTCAAATTAATGGCACAATTACTTTACTGCCTGTAGGGGGAGGGAAGGAAAGAGCGAAGAATGCAAGCTCAGCAGAAGTGCGGGTTAATAGCAGCATCACAGCATTAATGATGTTCCAGATGTGGGCCGTAAATGAATGAAGAAATGTAATCAGAATGCAAAGCACATACAGTGGCCCATCTCTGAAACGATGTGAGTACAGAGTGACTAGAAAACAGCAAGAAGAGGTAGACGGATGAATGGATGAACGGATGGAGGGAATTGACATTTGAATCAAGTAAACACTGCTGATCCCATCTTTCAAAGTCCCTAGATTACCATAGAGCCCTGAGCCTCTTAATAAGGATATCAAATACGGGTCAGTAATATAATACAAAGTCAGATATAATAAATAAAGAGATGAATACAGCAAACAATCATCCCACGACAATCACTGGGCAGTGGACGAGTCCCCCTTTGGGAGGATTAGGAAAGATAAGCTTGTTGTCTCTGATTTCTGCTTCCACTAAAGGAGGAAGAATAAGAAACAATTTTGATTAATTTTATCTGTGTTTTTATAGCCTTACTAGAATGCATCTGTGTATTCTCTACAATAGGATTGAAGGCATTGCACAGATAACTGAGTTTGTACGGCTGTGGGTCATGTGAAATACAATGGTGACTATATGAGGATGCAAGTGTGTGTGTGTGTGTGTGTGTCCTGAACTCATTCTAATTTCACCAAGCTATGTGTTGTGCTCTCTCAGTGCTTGAGGATCAGTGAGGGACTACATGCTACTCTTATTATATGGAAGCGCACTACAGATGGCGGCCTAGCAAATCAGATCAAAAAGACACACACAGACACACAACCCACCCCACCAGTCTAATCCCCCAACAAGAAGCAATGAAAGAAAAGGCCTTCCTCATAAAGGCTGATGGAAATAACTGTGTAAAGCTCTGTCTTCTGACTCATGGAGAAAAGAAAGACAGACAAGTGAAAACAGACGATAAACTAGATATAAACCTTGAATGTCTATCTGAAATCAAAATGGACCTTTTTTATCTTGCTAGTTCACTTCCTCCAAGGAGTGATCAGATACTTCTTGGTATTGATATAATCTACTTTCCCTGCAGGTCATATAATAATGGTTCTGAGGCGTGACACTCTGAGGGTATATAAAGAAAATATCAGCTCACTTTGATCATTAGTACTGTTTCAATTGCTACGAAAAAGAAAGCATTAGGAGTAACAACATGTTGATGAAAATTGAGCATCGTGCTGTGCTTGACTGTTGATTCCAATATATTAGTCATCCACCCCACAGCCTGGCCGTAGACCCGAGTGATCTTTACCTGTTCCAAAGGTCTCAGTGGAAAACAATTTTCTGATGAAGGTGATAAATTAATGCGTTTTGCAAAATAAAAATAAAAAAAGGCAAATGCTAGATCTAAGAAATGTACAGAACTTAAGGCTGATTACATTTCCTGTGTGTTTTAGACCTGCTTCATACCTATATCCGAAAACTTGACTGAACACAACCCCGTATGGTCATATTTACCATGATTTTTTCTGTTACAAACATTTACAAAGTGTGTGGTTAATGTAATTAGTGCACAGTCCGTCTCTAAGTGACTGGATCAAAACTGAGAACCAGGTTCTGTAGTTTGTAAATTTGTATCTGAAACTTCCCAGGCCCTAGCACATGTTCAAACAGGACTTTATTTAATATGAAAACACCACTGGTACTGCAGTTTTGTCCTGGGTATAGACTCAGTTTGGTGGAGGGTGACGAGAGGGAGAAAGAGAGTGAGACTGAGAAAATGTAAAGTTAGTGGCTCTGTTCAAATTTGGGGCAAAATGTAGCACACTCCCCTGCACTGCCACAGAGATGCACAACAACGCAAATCTGCATCCATCTTGCTTAGAGTGTGACAGAAGTAAACGAGCAACAGAGAGAATCACAAAACACACACGCACATGTCTCTGAGGGCCCAAGTGTGCTACATTTGTAGATGTGGTGAGGGTGCTGCTCTGCTGGCTAGTCTCCTCAGCAACAAAACTTCTACAACACACACACCACAGTCTCCAATCAATTAGCAGTAGTCTCTCTCTGTCCCTATACTGAATAAACAATATTTTCTATACAGCAGTCGGTAATTTGTAGTTGACTATGTAGTGTGCTGGTTTTTGTTTGTGTCTACCTCAGTTGTACCTTCCCCAAGGTTCGAGGAGAGAGGAGGTGTATGTACGCGTGTTAGTTGCAGTCTGTTTCTGGAAACGTGATTCACCTCCTTACCATCACTCCCTTCGCTGTCCGGCCCTCTGCATGATATCATTTTTTCCATCACCCTGTACCTTCCTGAGGAACATGGCATCCCTCATTCATCTACTCTTCCACCCTCCCTCCTCCTCTCGTGCTCTCACCAATGATGAAACACACTGTTACACTGCAAAACAGACATGTGCTGTGAAAATTGCTTTCCAGCAAATCACTTTACATCCACTTAAACCTGACACATAACACAAACGCACAAAGACACACACACACACACACACACAGAGGGGCCAGGCTCTCCTCTCTGAGTGTAGCAGAGGAGGTTTATCTTACTCTTAATTTGACGGGAATAAAAAAAAAAAAAAAACACCACGGCATGCCGTTTCCTCTCGAAGAGAGCCCAGAAGAACAGAGGGAGAGAAGGCAGCCCCAGGGCAACACATTTTCTCTCTCGCTCCTCCTCCTCCCTTATGCCTCACTCCGCGCGCCGCATCAGTATGCTGCAGACACGCGTGTTCTCTCTCCACACACACACAAACACACACGCACGAGCCGTGAGCCTCTAAACACTGCAGCTTTGTGCTACTCTTTCTGCCTCCCTCCCACTAAAGACCATGTCACTGGAGTCAATCTCTCCTAAATGACATCATTCATTCAAGTCTGTCACAAGAAGCCTGGACTACTTCCCTGTATGCCATTTGTACACACGAACAAAACCTCACTGTCAATGCAGCTAATCGTGACTTGGGGCCATGAAAAGCACGCTGGAGGAGTCCTTAACACACCTTCCTGAAACTAGCCCTTACCTGCCTGGGTACATTCAGTGGCAAAAAGGGCCACACCAGCCAAGCCACATCTGTTCTACCGAAGAAATGTACTATGAACAAATCATAATTACTATTTACATAATTACAAATCATAATTACTTTGATTGGGGGAGGGGGTGGTGGTGCTGTATAGTCAGTGAAGCTCAAAGGATAGATGGTGAATTTAGAAACAAGGAGGTGGTCATAATGTTATAGCACATCAGTGTGTATAAATTCTGGGTGGATCTCTCGAGTAACAGAGTAGCATTTAAAATGTATTCCTCTTGTGGTTAAAGGCAGCCACATCCACAGCGCAAATGTCACAACTTTTAGTGTAAACCTGTCTCAGATGACCAAAGGGGAGACTCTAATGCACTTGATTTCAGAGATAATGGTTAATAACTACAATTTTGCTAGTACGGACCACGCCCATAGAGGCTGAGACGGGGAGGTGAACTCAGAAGTCTTTGGGGAGGAGTTCAGGGTGGCTTATGAATGCGTATGAAGCCGGACCCCGCCGTTGGATAAATGAACATGAGAAAAGGGTGTAGACAGGGTGGAGGTGGGAGCTAGTTTAAAACAGTTTGATAATGACCGAACACGGCTCAGAATATGGGGATCAGCAGGAATGACTCAGCGCGGAGGAGCGAGCTGACATAGTGAAGCAGTCGAGTCGAGATCCGTCTCCTGAGCTAAATGAAGCAAGTTTGTCTGACGCGGAAATGACGTGAATTTGCGGGGTATATTTAGGGCTGAGAGGAGGAGTTTGTGTGTGGTCACATTATGTTATTACATAACTTCAATTCTGTATGATGCTCAGTTCAGCTCATGTCCAGCTATTTAAACCTCTGATGTGGGGTTAAATCCTCTGAAATTCCACAACCCCCCAAGACAACCCACTTTGTTCAAAACAAAATGATCAACAAAGCCCTAAATTTTCTGTATTGCCAGTAAAGGAAACACAAAATGTGCAGGTCATTTTGTATTCCTCCGTTTCTCTCGTTCCTTTCTGACCGTCTGAAAAGGATTAGCGGTCTCAATACACACTCATCCACAAACTTCACAAACTGTTTCATCACAGACACCGAGATACTTGATCTGAGGGACACTGTTTGAGAAAGGGGTCCCAGGGTCAAGAGGTCAACTCCAGCTAGACGCCTTTTATTTCCTCCTCTTTCAGTGACCCCTCATGCTCTCACCTGTCTTTCAGGCTAGATTAAAGCCTCTGCAGCAGACGAGAAGAAAAAAAAGGGGGGAACAGAAATGCCACAACAGAAAAAATAAATAAATAAATAAATCATTGGAAAATACAGAAAGAGACCATCACACCTCAGTGCTGTTTCATCTGAAATGGGTAATTGGCATTGAAAGGAGGACAGGAAATAAAGAAAATAAAACGAGTTCAGCTACAGAAACAGAGAGAAACATGAATACAAGTCGCTCAGAAGCACAGTAATGATGCTTGGTATGCTAAGCATAACAGTTTGCCTGAGGTAGAGGGTGCTGCCCTTTTTTATAGCAATCCCAGGTCAGTCTGGAAGCTTCACTATTAATGATCAAGGCCAGTTTGTTACATGAAAGCTGGTCCTGGATCAGTTACGATTGTGCTGAAGTGAAGGATGTCATTGCAGGATGAGGGAAAGATGACAGGTTCATTGTTCTTGAGCTCAGGGAGAGGATGAATGACAGCCCCGTGCAAAGAGAAGGGAAACCGGCCAGCCAGATTCATGAGTCATAAAGCGTAATTGAGAGTGCCTGGTGGTAAGCCATCCGGTTAGGGGAGAACGTTCAAAATAAAGAGAGAGAAGGAGAGAGATTAAGAGAGAAGAGTGGAAATGAAATACCAATATGCACTGAGGGAGAGGGAAAAGTGAGGAAAAAAAAACAGTGAGGGGAAAAAGTTGACTAGTCTCTAACCTCTTAAACACACCAGGAACATACATCATTCTTGTTTAAACCTCTCATCTTCACTTTCAGTCTAAGAAGATTCTGAATGCCAGATGAACTCTGTAGAACCAAGCCCTGAGTGTACAGACCCATAGGCACTACAGACTAGAGAACTTTCTCCATGTCTGGTTGCTGTGCTACTGCTGCACTAACACGCCTGTGTGGTGGGGTTGTGTTTAGACTTCTACCATCTTCTGGTTCATGTCTGAGCTCCAGTCTGTTCTGGCTCCGAGCACCTCTTGTGCTTGGCTTTAGGGGGGTGGGGGGGAACCTCAACAAGTTTAATTTAAGGCCAGCCAAGGTGGATCAAAGCTGGGGCCGAGCTGCTAGATCAAAGTGGCAGCGCACATCCGTACGGATGGAGGGAGACCTTGATTAACCCCCAAAACTGCTTGAGGGGTGCAGGGGACAGGATGGCTGCCTTGAAGGAAAGAGAAGGAAGAAAGAGAGGAGGAAGGTGAAGGAACAACCCTTTAGAACTTTCTGCTAAACTCACTTTGAGTTGTGACTTCCAAAAGCGTGTAAATAGTCTACCTTAGGCTTAGTCCTACAGAGGTACAAGAGCTATTACTAAGGCTGTGTAATCATTTTAGCCTTAACTGGAAATAATTAGGTACATCTGAGGCTGTTATATACATGAAAAAAAAATACTTTGAAGGTTCTTCGTTTATCCGTACAATGCCATATAAGGGCAACAAAACAGAATCTATTTATGATTTTCAGACTTGCCTCACTTTCAAACTATGCGTAAGATCAACAGAGATGGCCACGTTCAGGAGTGTGGGGTGCTGAGATCCATTTCTGTTTATAGAAAAGGACTTTAAGCCAAACGTTCTTTGTAACAATACCTGTAACATGTGCATGAACTTCACAATCACTCAGAATCAGAGAAAAAATACTTTATGGAAATTGACAATCAGTAAACCAGACACGCACTCCCACAAGGAGTGTGTTGACTCTTAGTGTGGAATTTGTATCTTTGGCAGCCATTGCCCCATTGTAACTCATTTGTGTTTCCAAGATCTCATGAAAAACAGACATCCAAACACCAGAATTCCCAGCAGAAGGTATAATACCTTATTAAGCATTAAATACACATTAAACACGTGTTCAAACATAAGAGAGTGCTCCTCTCCCGCCCTGCCAACTTCTACCTCAGTAACAAAGCCAAGACAAAACATCTCATCAGACGAATGCTGTCATAAATATTTCAGCACATACATGACAGGAGAAGTACACATTTGGCTGGTTGTGAAATATTGAAATTCACCACCTTCAGATCTGTTTTGTAGCCTTAATATGCTTTATCTAAACTGTCCATTTTCAGATTAAAACATGAATTTGGCACAAAGAAAACAACTGCTGAAACACATTTTCCAATGAAGGAAGAGGGTACTAAAGGGAGTGAGTGAATATAAGGGGTTTTTGGATCTGTTTAATATGCAGCACAGAGTTTCTTTTATTATTGCATCATGACATTAATTTAATCTTCATTTTAGAAGACAGAAACAAGTTTAACTGTGCTACATGGAATTTGTAGCATTAGATTGTGAGCATTATAAAATATTATAAAATTTTTTTAATAATAAATTAATATTTATACATTTATAAATTATTTAATTTATAAATTAATATTTATATATAATTCCCTATGTATATATATATATAGGGCGGCATGGCGCAGCAGGTAGTGTTGCAGTTGCACAGCTCCAGGGACCTAGACTGAGGTGACTGTCTGAAGAGTGTGATGTGTTCTCCCTGTGTCTGCGTGGGTTTCCTCCGGGTGATCTGGTTTCCTCCCACAGTCAAAAAACACACGTTGGTAGGTGGATTGGTGACTCAAAGGTGTCCATAGGTGTGAGCGTGCGTCTCATCCTGTGAAGGACTGGCACCACCTCCCAGGGTGTGTTCCCCACCTTGCACCCAATGAGTCCGAGTAGGCTCCGGACTCACCGTGACCCTGAACTGTGTAAGTGCTTACAGATAATGTATTAAATTAATATGAATGATTATAAATGCGTGCAACATCCTACTAAAAACCTGTCAGTTTGAGATGGCAAGGCTTTTATCACAGAAACCCTTCAGTCTGAAGGAGAAATCTATATTACACAGTTTAAGGACATGTTGAAATCTAAATCAATCTCTTAACTTGTTTCTTCATGTCCTTGGTCGTATCAAACAATTAGTTGCGTGCCCACACATTCAAAACAAAATATTGTTTCTTTTGTAATTTTTCATCAAAGTGTACTGACTTTTACTACATACAGCAAGTCAAGTTACAAGTCAGTGAAGAAGTGCTAGTCAGTCAACATGAGACCCGACTGAGTCACCGGTGTGAGTTCCCCTCTCCTGCGCTCATACGTTCACCAAAGTGGTTTCTCTGGGCTTCTTCCAAGCTCTGTTTGAGATGGGCTTCAAAAGAGTCGACTGCTATTTCAAGGTGGCAGGGTTGTGTGTGTTTGTTTACAAGTGGGTATGTGCACACATGCTTGGCTGTACATCCAGGCTGTGTGTTTTGGACATGGGTGCAGATTCTGTGATTTTCAGCACTACCTGTCTGAATCAATTTCTCGCTCCACAGATGAAGCTTTCTCTCTTCTGTGAAGATTTATAAAACAATGTGTGTGTGAGCGCATGTGTCTGTTGTGCTTTTTGGTTTATTTTTTTGGTTTATCAACCTCAGCTCTATCATCTGCTTTCTCTTAGCATTTGTCCTTGGTAACATGTCCTCAGGAGAGGTGAGAGAGAAAATAGAGCAAGAAGAAAGAATGAAAGAATAAAGTATAACACTGATGGAATTCTGTGTTTTGGCGTTCTATACCTTTGAGATGACTGCCACAAGTTACTGAAAGAACATTAAACTGGAGATAAGCTCTGCTCTGGATTCTTTTATTTTTCTTTTCTCTGCTCTTTTCTTGCCAGCCTTGCTGTTCACCTGTGTGTTTACAAGGTACCCTGTGTGAATCTGTTGATAAGGCTATTGTGTGTTTGTAGGTTTATGGCTGTGTATGTTAATGCATAGAGAGTCTAAAAAAGAGAAAAGAATCTATTCAAGAGAGAGAAAGACTGTGTGAATACTGCAGCAGTCCAGTGGTGTGTGTCATGCTGAAGGAAAGTGGGGGATGACTGTAATTAACTGTAATTTGTTCTGGGGATGTTATGGAACCGAACAGCACCATGCTGAGAGAGAGAGAGAGAGAGAATAAGAGGGGAAACAAGAAAGAAATTGCAAAGAGAATGGAAGGAGGGAAGCAATGAATAAAAACAAGATAAGAAAGAACAGAAAAGCATGCAAAATCCGTTATTGCCATATGTTCTATAAAATTATTTCTCCTATTTTAATTGTTGCAAGCCATTTTATCTAGAGAAATGTAATGTATAGTCTTATTATTTGGTAGATATTTTTCTTGTTTCTTCCAATGGAATTGGATTAATTCACTACATAATAAATATAAATGCATAAACCTTTAAGCAATGTAGAATGTTTAGGAACAAGCTGCATAATCCATTTATATTATTTAAATAGCTTCATGATGAGAACAATTAATATTACTGATTTAGAATTTCACAAATAGCCAAGTGTATTATTGCGATTATAACACAGTTCATTATCGTCGTTTATTATTAAGTTTTAAAATAAAGAAGACAGTGAAAAGTTGTCTGTTTATAGACCATCTGTGAGATAAAATAGTCACATTCCGTTTTGCTCTTTTCAATGAACTCAGGATCTTTAACTTGTGTGATGTTAAACTCGTCTAAATCAGGACAGAAGCAATACAATGTCATGGTTTAACCATTGTTTACAGCGGATTCAGAGCGTAGTGATATACATCACACACTAAACGAGGCAAAGTTTTCTCTATTTAAGTTAAAAGTGAGTATTTTAGAGGGTCACTCAAAAGTAATGCTGCTGAGCTGGTGAACCAGAACAGCGGAGAAAAAAAGACGCGTCTTGATTCAAGATAAACACAATCACAGAAACCACATAGACATAGAAATTTACTGTTTTTGGTGTTTTTTTACTAAGATTTTCTTTTGTTTACAAATCAGAAAGTAGAGTCCACTGCGCCATAATTCTTTACTCTATTCAAAATAAGGTGCGTGAATGGAAAATGAACATGTTCCCCATTGGGTGAAAAAGTCCAGGCACGGCACTGTCTTGTAAGCGCTGCCGTCGTTGCTAGGTTACATGTATTTTACGGAGTGATACCTGAAGAGCTCTGGTCAGAGTGCCATTATCGTGTAATATCAGCTTCTCTTAACAAACCTTTACTTTAAAATTCTTAGAAGAATGAACAAGTTCTTATTTTTTTTTTTTTTTTATGGATGTAAACAAGAATGCCCAACTTAACAATTAAAGTGGGATCGCCCAAAGAGGCGCTTCAGGTGAACTCGTGCCCTAATGTAACCCTATCTGACAGCACTTCTTAGCACATGCACTGTTTTGTTATCCTACGTCTTGTTAAATCCTTTCACCGCAGGTAGCGCAGTGTGCAAGTCTTGCTCTTTCTTTGATGTTTTAACCACCAGAAGCCACGGCCAAGGTTTCCGACCACCTGGAGCGCTGTGTGCAAGGAGTACTATAGCAGCTTTACTCTCTGCCAGTCTGATTGAGTAATGCATTATAGTAAAAAGTCTCATTAAAGCCAGCTCTGGGATCAAGATTGCTGAGTTGTCCACAATTTCCACGTGTGAATCTGTGTTCATATATAGCTCAAACAAAGTGGAAATGAGATTTCACCCAAAGAGAGGCTACTGGTTGCACGGATACCAAGTACATTTGTGTTGTAATATGTGAAAGTGAGATTAGACGGGTGTGTTTGTGGAAGTGTGTGGGCAAAGGATTTCTTTCTTTAATGGTTTGTTAGTTTGCTAGGGAGGGAGAAGTGGGAGAGAATTGTTAGCGTGTGCGAGACTGTGTGTACAAATTAGCTTGTCTTTTTTGGCTCTGTGTGGAGGTGTGTGTTCGACCAGTGTGATTACACCTGCCTAAAGCCAGAAATACAGTGTACTATGCAATTTCAGCCCAGTTTGTTTGTCACTGACTAAACTTCAGAACTGAATTTTTGAATGGTTTCATTCACCACTGTTTATCATGAAGTGCGTAGCGGACGCTATTAACTACTACATGGTGACATTTTGATCACTTGTCTATGCTGTTTAAGCATCACTAACTACATTTTCAGACTCACGAATGAACCACAAATGCAACAATTGTATCAGAGAACAAATCTAGACAAAGAACAAAGGAAATAGCAGAACATTTGCATAAAGCAAGTCTATATATGCCAGCTTGGTTCTGTTGTAGCCAGGTAAGCTAGCTTGTGTTGAATACTGCAGAGGTGAAATATTTTATACGAAGGAAACTGCAAAAGTTACTGAACATCTTTTAAAAACGCGACAATTCTAACATGATAGATTTTAACACTGGAAAAACATGCCATACCTGTCAATTACAGTCGGCTTGATGATGTGTTTATGAACAGTTTCTTTTTAGACTGGCACTAGTGCATTTACAACACAGATAAATGTTTTAAGGCAGTAAAGGCAATATACATGTGATTTAGTGGGAAATTAGGGCATAGTTTTAATGAGGGTTGAAAACCTCTCATCCACCCAGGATAGTTCACACATATTGCTTCAGTGAATGGACTTTTGAGGTAAAGAAGTCAATACAGCACAAAAATAATTACCTTTACAATATAGCCACTGTGGGGGGGGGGGGGGGTTGAGAGAGAGAGAGAGAGAGAGAGAGGGTGAATGAATGTGCAGGAAGCCTGTGTGTGTTCATCAGCACCATATGCCCCCTTGTCCCTGAATGTTACCTGCCTTGTGTTTTGAAGCATCATGTGAACAGGCAGAAGCAGAGAGGATCAAAGGGAGAGATATGAAGAGGAGGAGGAAGAGAGGGAATGAGAGAGAAACAGAGAGAGAGAGAGAGAAAGAGAGAGAGAGAGGAGAAAGTTGGAGGAGGAGAAAAAGCCTCAGGCTCAGAGAAACAGCTGCTCCCCTCCGTTCCCTGTCTGCTTCCCTGGTGCTCCACACCTACGGAGGCCCATGCCAGATCCCGAGGCTAGATTAAAGATCAGGCTAGGCTGTGTGTACATGCTGTGGGCTCAGCCAGGTACAGTCTGTCCCCTGATACTTGTGTGTCATTTATCTATGCTAAGCCTCTGGTCCTTTGCGCTAGTGCACGCTCTGTAGGCATCGAGGGGGCCACAGCTGTTGAGTATGCACTTTAAAATGTCTCTAAATACTGCAACTGATACAGTGAGCAGAATAAAATTAAGCTACATCAACTTTAGGCCTAGCTCCAGTGCAGCAAGCAGTATAAAAGTTAAATAGTGTCTGGATCATAGCATTACAACTTTTGCTCATTTTCATTTTTAGATACGTTTTAGATACAGTTTACAAACACTGTACACAGTAGCATTAGAAAACTTAAAAAATAAACAAATTTCTGAATTCACAGAGTTAGTGATGTCATTAAAAGCCTTGCATTTACATGAACATGACTGTAAATACTCAAGTAAGAGGTGAATTCACTTACAAATTATGAACAGGATTTCAGTCTCTGTGATCAATCTAACGTGTTTACACATGGTCTGTAAATAGGTAATAAAACAAAAAATAAATAAATTAATAATCTCAGGTATGATAGGCCTCTGGATGTTTTTAGACAACGAATAGACCTCCAGAGGTTAAAAAATAGGAACTGACATGAGGATATTGCTCTATTCCTGCTCCATGTGTGTGTAACATTGATTTATTTTTGTTGTAGCTGGAACTAATTCTAAAGTCGGAAGATCAAAAACTGCATGAAAATAAACTTAAAATGCCCCAAAACTTAAACCACAAGTAACAAAATAGTTTGTTGTAAGTCAAACAATGAATAAAAGCTTGCAATTAATTTACACTTCAGCCACGTACAAACATTTGTTTTTCATCTCAAATATAGCTGTTCCGCCATAAAAACAGTGTTTCTGAACCTAAGCAAATGAGAGAACAGTTTCCCCACAACTTTGGTCATTGCCTTTATATTGTGCAACAATTACGTAGTTATGTTCTGGCGTCCTCTAACTGCTTCGCCATTTAAGGTGGAATGGTAAATCACCTTATACAGCAACAAAAATTAAGACCTGAATACGCCCTGCTAGTGTCCACATAAGCTTCAGGCGTGCTTTCAGGGTCTAATCTTTTGGATGACAATTGTAGACATTTCTAAACACTAGTCTTTTAATCACAACAAATTATTAACCTAATTACTGTGTTTTTGTCGGACTATTGTTGGGATACAGTAGAAAAACATTTGTTAACGTTATGTCATAAAGTCTATTATGTTCGTATAATTATTTCACGGACAAGGCTAAGAACGAATTCTAGCTAAAATTAATCAATAATGATTTTAGCAGTTAAATGAGTTGCTCTGGTACTCCGTTCACAAAGCATTGTGTTCTGAACTATTCCTTCAAGGCTTTATGCTAAATCACATCACAACCATCCATGTGTATTACATATTACGTTACATGTATCACAATACACAATATTAAAATAAAGCTAGGTTAAGGTCAACATCTTTGTATTGATTTTTTTTCCCTCTCTCTCCCTGTGTCTAGTAATGATGCCACTAGAAATATCAGAAATTTCAGAATTCAGCATAATTCATGTGTCCACTCCAAGAGCAATTCTCCAACAGAGAGCCCTTTATAGTTTAATGGAAATGAACCGAATGGCCTGAAAATATGCAACACCTCCCATTATTGAGGCCATGTGAAAGCAATACTAGCGTGTTTGTAATTTTTAGAATGAGTTCACACTACAGTGCCATGTCTTGCAACACTGGTCTGCACAGCTATGTTATTCTAATGAAGTATTCTTCTGTGAAATGTGTAAGAGACTGCAAGATACAGATTTTGTTTTTTTTTTTCTAAGAGCGCAAGACAAATCTTAGTATGCTAGCCAAAATGTTTCTTGGGTCAACAGCTTCAACACACCAGACATTTGGATGAGAAAAGGGACTTGTCAGTTGAAAGCATCTTATGTTTATTTCTTTATTTTTTTTTCTCCAAAAGGTTCAAAATCAGTAGAAAATGGAAATGTGAAGAAAGAAAATCAAACCGTATGAGAAAAAGCTTTAAGGATTGTGTTCATTTATCAATATGAGCAGGGCCTGTGGGAAATAAAGGTGTGTAGAAATATTGATAAGGCTTGAAGATGATGATTAGGAACAGGCCCCAAGAGTAAGAGAAGATCACTGTATCGACTGTGGTTCAAATGAATACTCATAATTGAGAATGGGTATCACCAATAGAAATGGTACACTTTAATGGATTTGATTTTACTTAGGGTGATGTTTGGTGCTCATAAAAACCAGCACCGCAATCAATGGATGGGGAAAAGCCACAGATAGTTCAAAATGTTCATTTGATTTTCATGTTCGCTGTAGAACCTAAAGCACAAACTTTAGATCAATACCTTCTGTGCTTGCATACACAATTTAGCCTCTGTGCATGTCTCTCTCTATCTCTGGCATATTTGTTGCTCATTTGAGCTTCTCTAGAAGCTGTGGCATCCATGCTATGTTGTACTGGTGCGCATGCTGTTGACAAGAAGAATGTTTTTTGATGCCAGCTTACAATCCCACACCAAGATACCACTCATTACTTAGTTTTAGCAGTTCTGATTAGACACTGAGCAGCACAAACATTCCTTCACACTATCGCAAATGCCTTTTATATGCACATACACACAGTGGGAACATCACTCACAGACATTCTCTTCACACGCACTGCATACTTCAGTGGGCAAAACGAGAAGGAATCTCCACGTTTCACCAAAGTGGCTCTGAAATGGCTGGTTCGCAGTAAAATTTACCAAAGCTAAAACATATTAAGTATGTAATAAAAATACTTTGGCAGCAGATGAAATGTTTCTGGCCGGGGCAGTGGGCTCTCTGAGCTGATATTGGCCAGTGTGCGTGTTGACGGCTTTCCAGGGCTGCTGCACGTTCTGAAAGAGCCGCAGCAGTTGCCCTACTTTGAGCCGTCAGCTACAGTACCCACACTTTACACCATTTAAAATAAAGATGCCAAAAATGGGGTTCTTCAGAGCACTGCCATAAAAGAAGTACTTTTGATTTTCTGAAAACTGAAACTTGATGGCTGCTAAAAAAAAACACTTGGTTAAAAGATTTTTCTGTGCCATCACTCCAAGGAAGGTTGCGAGGAACATTAATTTTTTAAATTAAGACTGCAAACATGCATATTAGTGCATAAAAAAGGGGTGGTTCATTGCCTCCTTTGCTGCATTTAATATTCTATGTATGTATATGTATATACAAGTGCATTTTTAATGTTTGTATGTCTTGGGATTTCTTGTACACCCAAACTGTATTTGTAAGGTAAGCCTGGAAGCCAACACTGTGAAAAACATAAAACAACATCTTTCATCTTTCAAAGTATGTGTTTTGGGGGGAAAGTCCTGATTCTGATTGTGCAGCTCTCCCCCCTTTGTTCCCTGGGGGGAGAGTTGTTTCAAATGTTTGTTTTCTTTTAATAATAATAACAACATTAATTAGAATTGCTGTTTAATGATTGTGTTTTGTTTGTTTGTCCGTCTCCTAACAAGGCTCTTATGTAGTGGGGGTTAGTAATTACTAATTGCTGTGAAGGCTAGAATAGGACAGGAAAGACTTGTTTTTGTTCTTCATTGTTGACTTGTATCCTCTCCCCTGGGGGGAGTTGTCAACAGGCGTACAGTGATTATAGGTGCCGATGTCAGCTTTAAAGGCAAAAACACTCATGCTTGTACTTTTATCATTTCTTTCCTTCTGAATTTGTGTCTGTTCTGTGCAGGCTGACCTTTTCCTGGCTGATTGGAGAATGTACAGAATTGCTGAAACAGACACACAAACACTGACCACGGTTGCCATGTGTGACTACGTCCAGTGACAATAGAAATACAGACCTATTGTACTCAATTTTTATCATCATATTAATTCAATGGACTGTATTCGTATGTGTCAGAATAGTGCTGTTAAAAAAAAAAATGAACATAGAACAACTGTCCTTCACTTTTTATGAACATTTCATGATGAACCAATAGAAAAGTTCCAGAAATATTTGGAATACAGTCTTTTTAATGGCTTTCCATTGTAATTTTAAAAGGTTTTTTTTTACCCCTGTAAAGTTATTAGTTTGGGAGGTAGAGGCTTTTAATTGGACAGTTCCAATATGACCACAAACTTACTGTGAACGATACAATTCAGCTCTGATGTCTACAAAATCCTTATGTTATCCTTTCATCAGGAAGGGCCTTACAAAATGCCAAAGCTAAATGTGTGTAGAACACATGCGCAGACATCTAGGGTGTGGTGGTCGGGGTCTCGCAGAGGTAAACGTTGTTTGGGTGCTTATGAACTCAGCATTCCAATATGGAATGTATTTCATGCAGCCATTGTATAAACATTAGATCATGACCCTCTCGTACTCCACAAGTGATATATCACACACACAAGCATGAAAACGACATCCGTCTCTCAGTTCGCTTGGATTTTTTTTTTTTTTTACCACATAAAACAAGACCCTTAACAATATTTACTTTCCTGGGTTAGTCATGAAAGGAATGCTTTCTTCACATATATTGTTGTAGCTGTAGCAGCTCATCTGTGTGTAAATAATGTGAGCAGGCGAGCTGGTAAACAGCAAAGATTTGATATTTTGAGCAGCTCTTTGGCTGCAGAATGGCTACAGAATGGCTTTGGGCTTTTCTTTCATCACTCTGCTATTGTGCCCACCTGCAGTAGGTGGGTGGTGGAGCTGCTGGCGTTCAAAAGCAGCCCATAAAGGAGTGAAAGAGCAGAAACACACATACACACATGCCAGAAAAGTGCAATCACCTCCTTATCACCACTCCCTTAGCTACCCAGCCCCCTGCACTCTATCGTTCTTTCCATCACCCTGTACCTTCCTGAGGAACATGGCATCCCTCGTTCCTCTCCTTCCCCATCCTTCCTTTTCTCTCTCTCTCTCTCTATCTCTGGCTCTCTCTCCCTCATTCGCTTGCTATGGCAGGGAACGCAGATAAGCGCAGGCTTGAGTATAGACATCAGGACCAGGTGGACCAGGTTTGGCACGGTTCAGAGTTTGCTTTAAAAAAAAAAAAAGTAAAGTGTTCTTTATCAGAGAACGAGTGTGCAGGGAATGGGTAAAATGAACAGATCCTCAGTTTGTCTTTCCTCTGATGGCTCAGGCCCACAGCCAAGGAGTGGAACATTTAAAAAAAATAAAACAACTGACAGTAGAACGGTAATGTTGGGGAGAAGTGGAAAGGGGTAGGAAGGAAAACGAGGAAATGAGAGAGTGAGATAGGAAATGGAGAAAGAGGTGAAGAAATGATAGAGGTAGAAAGAGATAAAAATATGGTGTGATATAGACAGAAAAACAGAAAGAGGGTGAGGAGAAATAAAAGAAAGTAAAACAAGGAATGAAAGATAAATATAGGGACTGAGAATGAGTGGAAACTGAGAAATAGAAAAATGAGCGAGCGAGCAAGATTAGGAGGGGGAGAGAGAGAGAGAGAGAGAGAGAGAGAGAGAGAGAGAGGAGGAGGTGGTGGTGTAGGTGTTTACAGTGAGTTCACACATCTGCATCAAAACCGGCTGACACATCTGGAGCTATTGCTGCATTTCACTACACACGTCCATACACACGTCCCAAAAATAACTAATCAGAAGGAAAAAGCCACAGCAACAGCCAAAGCATCCTCCGCCATCTGTCTTAGTGCACCAAAAAATGCAAAATCCTTTTTTAATTTACTTTTGGAACACCCAGTGAAATGTGATGTTTTTTTTTTCCTCCCCCTCCCCACTCCCATCAAACAGAGACAGAAACCCCGATCTTTGCCAATATGTTTCTGCGAGTATCTGAGTGTCGAGCCAAGCATCAGGAGAAGAAGTGAGAGAACTGAAAGCAGAAATGGAGCAGTGAGTCGCCCAGGTGATTCGCATCAGCCGAGCTTGGCGGAATCTTTTGTTTATGTAAGTGTAATGTATAAGGAAAGTGTTCATGAAATCAATGGCGATTAGCAGCATTCTTGATGAAGAGGGGAGACTCAGACAGGTGCCTGCAATTAATGGAAATCCATACCCCATCGCCAGCTCATTACGAGAACCAGTAAAGAACAGACGCGCACTCCAGGGATGGCTCGTTTACATAGTAGAGCACGCCGCCCTAATTATATTATTATCTATTATTAGTCTTATTTTTATAGTGCCTATAGATGTACTGAATGGGGTTGCGTGACTCCAGAGAATGGAGAAGGCTACACAAATTTGCTATTGATTTAACGCAAAGGAAACATTTTCACAAGTTAACACAGTTCACTGGGGTCTTAATAAACCATTTGTGACATCTTTGCTCAAAATACCACAAGGATCAAACTACACAGAAGCTCTGCTTTGTAGCCATTTTCATCCAGTTATTTCTTCAGGGTTCTCGTTTTCACTCTGTACTCTTATTGATCCACCTTTGTTTTGTTCTGTTTGTCTCAGTCTCTCACATTAACCCATGTCCTTAGACTTAGATGAGGGCCCGGGACAGTTTTAAAAGTCTCTGCAATATATTTAAGACTTATCCCTTTAATGCTACAGGAGAGAGAGGCAATTGGGTGTGGGGAGGCTGAAAAAAAAGAGACCTGGGAAGAAAAAGAAAGGCAGATGCACAGAAAGTGGATGAGAGGATCATCGGGGATTGAAAGTAAATGTCAGTGTCATTTGCCGTGTCCTCATAATGCTCTCAGGACCAGAGTGGCAGAGTGGAGGCTGACTCTAAATGGAAATGTACATATATACATATGTAGGGTCCCCTCAGCCAGGGCTCAGGGGTCTTCAGCGTGCAGCCACTTTTACACCAACAAAACTAATCTAATAGCACCTATAGCCCATTCAGAACACAAGCTCTCACACACTCACCTACTGCTGACTGATTTGAAGATGAAAAGCTGTGTTTATGGGCTACTGGAAAGCACTAATTGGAGCATGCTGCAGTACACAATGTAATTCAATATAATTGCATTCTTTTTATTCCCATTGATCCCATTGTCTCTTTGATTTTTGGCGTACTTTGATTTATTGCAAATGAAGGTCCTACCTCAATGTATTCCCAATTTAAATAAAGGGCTGAATGAAAGCTGCATGCAAGCATTTAAAGGCATGAATACAAATGCTTGTTTGTTGTATTGGTACAAAGTACATTTTATGTATAAACACTCAGGGACAGATCATGGTCTCAAGGCCACAGGGACCAGGCGTCTTTGGAGGTTCCCATTTTTCTTAGACGTCTTGCTTTTGCAAAATTGTGATCCATCATTACTTGTGTTCTGCATGTAAAACACAACATCCTGTCACAAAAACAGCCACAAACTGCAGAATGTCTGACTGAAAGTCAAACATCAATCATTTTTTTTCCAGGTATTGGTCACCTTTTGTTTTCAATGGCCATTTTCATTCCTCTGCAAGTGTACGCTGAGGAGCCTGAGGACAGCTAACATTTATACATAGTGTTCATTTATTTAGCCAGTTGACATATTCAAAGACTACTTCAGAGAACATTTGTACTGTGCTGTCCTCAGTTTTCGAGCTCGCTCAGAAGCCCCCAGGCGCTGACCCTAATGGCCTGACCAGTAATCCATCTGTGTAATTTGCATCCAAGTAAACATATATTTGGGGTGTAAAAAGAGAAACACCATATAAAACATTCACTGGCCATTTTATCAGGAACACCTGCCATTGTGGGTGGACAATTAAAGGCTGCAGTCAATCTGTTGCCGCACCATTTATCAAACCCCTACCTATTCATCACTGGAAAAGGACCATTATAGAACCTCCATTCAGCAGAAATTCTTTACATGGTGGATCAGTCACAGCAGAGCAGTGACACTGACATGTTAGTATGTGCTGTCCTGGTTCAACAGGAGATTTTAACACATTGTGAGCACTCACTGGCCACAGTATTAAACACACCAACCTTGATGGTACTCTTTGGGTTTTTATGTGATTTGGTAAGGGACTGTAGAATAAGATCATATTTTCCATGAGTAATTCCTGTCAGTGGAACAGGTTCACCTTTGTTCAGATGGTTTTAGTCAGTGTTCTGCTCTAAGCTTAACACTGAAACTGAGATGCTTTAAAAACCAGGACACTGCTGGGCTGAGAATGGTCCACCATTCAAAATATATCTGGTGAGTGGTTGATCATACTGGTCTTCTTGTGTCAATAGACTGCTGGTAAATTGTGCAGCAGCAGTTGGTATTCTGGGGGATAGTCAGTAACAGTAACCTAGAATGTGCACCAGTGTGCTGGGTGTTTATGATAAAGTGGCCAAGAACTATTTCATGTGGTGTTTCCATTTTTTTTTTCTTTCACTCCATTTACAAGCAGTCATGCTGAAAATTCCTCACTTAGATGCTTTAAAGTGTACTAGCCACATGGCAACGCGCACACACACACTAAAAAGTTCCCAAGGGTCCAAGGGACACTTACACAACTGTGGGAACCCTTCACCCACTAGTCATCCAGAGTCATTTAAAAATAAATAAATAAATAAGCACGATCTGCTAAGCGGCCTGCTCCGAGACACTTCACGGGAGATTATGCATTATGGAGCTCTTTGCTCTCTCTCTCACTCACTGTTTCACAGTCTCTCGCTCTCTCTCTCCTTATTTTCCAGGCCCCATTACGGATCAAAAGTATATTCTGATGCATGGATTTTAATTAAAAAAAAGAGAGTGCCATAGATATTAAAAATGTATGATTGGAAATTTGCCTCTGGTGTCTTCCTCTGTCTCTTCCTCTGCCGTGCTCTGTTGTGCTCTCGCACTTTCTTTTCATCCGTCCCCTCACTTCTCATGCGTTTAATATGAAGAATCATTGTTGAAACAGAAGGCCAGGTCTTTTCCTGATGGTTAATTAGGTTCCCTCAGTATCGTACAAAAGAGCTATCTCCAAAGGGTCCGCTGCTGGGGACACATCAGCCAATTCAACTAGTTTAGCAAGAGAAAAAGATGAGGAGGGAAGAGGAAGAAGAAGAAGAAAACAGATGAGATGGGAGGACAGCACGGGCATTTAGAGCGAGTGTGGTCTTGTTTTGCTTATGACTGACTGAAGTGGAGTCGTTCTCTGGCCTTGGGGCAAGTGTCCGTGCGTGTGAGAACGTTGCAAGGTATGTCAGGTGGCTGTTATCTTGGGAGTGGCCCCAGACTTCCGTTCACTGCAAACTGGGGCTGTGACTCTCGTCAAAACCAACCAACCCACCTCAACAAACCACATCAAATGCATACACACATACAGAACTGCCACTTGTTGGGTCTTAACAAAGCAGGTTTTTGAGTGAGCTAGACTGTTTAACCCTTAATTAACTCTCATTATCAACAACAAAAGCGGAATGTTACTTGATTATACTTATTAGTGTGTCAGTATGCTGATTCAATACGTCCAGTCAATACTGCATTTGTCTTCATAGACAGGAGAAAAACAAAGCTTTAGAATTGTAGGTTTTTGTCCTAAAACAAATAATAAAAAAGCTGCCACCTCGAGCCGGCTGCTCCTGAATGTACACGATAAGTATGTGTATTTCATAAGTAATTATGTGTCATGCAGACAGTCTATTAACTTTCTAATAAAGGGCACTTCTAGAGTATAAGGCACCATCTCATTCAGTTGGTTCAAATCCAATGAAAAAGTTTTAACAAATGAAAAGTTAAGTGAACAACCGCTGAAGAACCTGGATTTTCAAAAGCAAATCTGAGAAACCGCTTGGTAAACTCCCACCACAGAAGTTCCCAGAAAGAAGGAAAGCCAAAAATTAAAATAAAGAGAGTTGCAACCACACCTTAAGCATTGCTCCAGAGAGAGAGAGAGAGAGAGAGAGAGAAGCAGGTTAAGACAGAGAAGGTGACAGTGGCAGTATTGCAGCTTTTCAGCTCTTTTGCACTGTCTCCGTGTCGTTTTCACACCAGTGCCGAAAAGGTGCAGGCCCTGAGGAGGCCTCCAGCAGGCCCTGTGTTCCTGCCTTTCAAACATGTCACTCCCTTTAGTACATCTGCCTGACATGCGTGCACACACACATACACACACACACAAAAAGGTCTTAGGTGCCACCGCTGCTGTTGCTGTTATTTTTGATGTAACAATGTATGGGAGGGGGAAGAAAATAACAACAAAAAACAGGTTCTGTGTGGAGGTGTCAGCTGTGTGTGCAGACTTTCTCTTAGGGCACTCTATACACAAGAGCCATAGAGCAAACCTACACACACCAGACATTTGTGTCAGCATGAGGTTTATGTACCTCATTATGGAAAAGCACCATTTTCTCCATCCTTCCTTCCCTCACCCACTATTTCTCTCTCGTCCTGTGCGTTTTGTAATCTTCATATGAGCTGAGCCAATCACTAAGCCATGATGTGCATCTGCTAGCTAACATAACAACACAACAGAAACGGGTAGTTAGTGTTCTCCTTCAATAGTGTTGAGCTGTCCAAACATATTGCTTTAGTGGAAGACTGAAAAGAAGTGGTGGTTGGGTTCACTTGTCTTAAAGGAAATTTGAGTCAGTCTTCATCAGACCATCAAGATTGGACTGAGTAATTAGTAATATTGGGTAAATAATCAAACAAAGAGACTTTGTTAATCTTAACAGTTTAATTATGCAGATATTTAACACTGAATATGTTTAATCTTGGCCATACTTCTCGGCTCCGGCTCAATTCATCTCAACTGTACTGAAAGAAGCTTTATTGGCATGGCCACATTACGTTACCATATTACTGAGTGTGTTGTGTTGAGCAGTTTCACACAGAACATACACTACATGTTATACACTACATGTCCAAACGTCTGTAGAAACTCCTTGCAGTAATGAATATGTTGAGACAAAGACCTTGAAGATTCTTCTTAAAATGAAACAAAATGCACTAAAGATGCTGCACATGAGCCTGTGTTTCAAAGTGCAGTGCCAAGTGTGGGTTAGGGTGGTATGAGTCAACTTTGCAATTGGTTGTGGTGTGATGGAGCTCCATTCAATGAGCTGTTGTGGCTTTTGTGATCCTGAACTAATCATCCGATATTTGCATCCACCCTCACTAATGCGTTTGTGGCTGAAACCTCACAGTAACGATCCAGCATCTAGCGGAAAACCATTCCCAGAAGAGTGGAGGCTAATCTGATCAGCCAGCTTTTCCAACTTCACAGCAGTGTCTTTGAATAAAGGTCAGTTCAATTCAACACAGGTCTTCTATGAATTTTTCTGTCTCATATGAAGGAAAAAATAAAGGACAGAGCAGTCCCTCTGTCTCTAGTCCTCTCTCTGTTGTTCACACACACCTATAAAATCACACATCATGGTGCGTCATGAGCACTGGTGATTCAGTTGGGGGAAAACTAGAAGCTCAAAGCAGCTCCTAACCCCCGCTTTCTTTCTCTCTCTGTCTCTCTATTCCAGCCAGCAGTATTCATTTCCAGCCTCGCTTGCCCGCTCCTCCCTGCGGCCCAGACTGCAGCTCCTAATCAAACCTCCTCTACTGCAGCAACTGTCAGAATGAGAGAGAAGGGGGATATGTGAGAGAGAGAGAGAGAGAGAGAGAGAGAGAGAGAGGAACTAGTGAAGGTTTTTAACAATATGTACTTGGGAAAAACATATCGGGGGTGTATGGGCTAAGAAGTTGCATCGACTGATTTCTGCAGAGAAAAAACAGCTCAGCCTCCTATTACTTTTCTGATAACTGTGTGTGTGTGTGTGTGTGTGTGTGTGTGTGTGTGTGTGTGTGTGTGTAAGAGTACAATCTGCAAATACATACATTTTCAACTCATTTCCATGCATAGTACTCAACAAGATTATATTTGAGCAAGGCTAGATGGGCCTGCACACGTTTTCCTTTAAATTTTGCTGACCATTGAGCATCTATGTTGCTTGACTGTTCTGTGTAAGCATTCATAAATGTGTTTTTCTATTTTTTATGGAAGCATATTCACACCCATTTACACCACACACTAAAAATCCAGCCGCTGAATTAATTCTGAGACCGAGCTGAGTCATCAGACTCAGTTGATGACTGTAAATTCAGTGCACATGGATTCGACACATGCATATGACACATTCACACACACATCTGAAACCATTCGTTCATCCTTTAAAGAAAAAAAAAGGCCTGGAAAACCAGAGACCCACATACACACATTTTCTGACTTCAGGGTATGCGAGTCATGGCTATTCATGCTTCTTAATTCCCAGAAATGGCAGTTTAACATCATCTTTGGCTTGGTGGATGGGGTAATTCTGTAAACATACACAGACCAGCTCACACATAAACAATACATTAGTAAAAATGTAAACTTTGCCTGAAATAAAGGGTATCAACTTAGACTCTGTTCCTCCTCTGTTGCTGTAACAGCTTCTAATCATCTGGATAGGCTTCACTCTGGATCTTAGAGTATTGTGGTGAGGATTTCATGGCATTCAGCCAAAAGATCATTAGGTCACGTGAGGCAAAGTATGTATGTTGGTTGATCACTTCTGAATCACAAAGCCAGTCCAGGCCTTCCCAAAGGTATTGAATGTATATCTATTGTTCCAGAGAATGCGGTTGCACTCCACAGATTATACAAGCCGTGCATGCACAATTGAATATCTGTCTATAATGGCTGCATCTTCCAGCTGCTACACTGACATATTTTAAGGGGTATCAAAAAACATTGGGATATATAAAGAGCATTCACATCAGAAGCTTAGGAATTACAGTAGGCCTACACTACAGCAGCAGGGTTCTCTTTACTCCAAGGACTTTTTTACACATGCATGGTCATATTTGATTTAGTTTAGCTCTGGACAATGTGCAGGAGCAGCATTCAATACATTCATCAAAATGGCTCCTTGAGGGTGGCAGTGTTATAGGCCCGAACCCACTTGAGGCCAAGATGTGATTTGTTTTGTAAGAATGCGAGCCAAGTTTCACAACACCACTGAGGCCAGTGATTAAAAAGTATCTTCAAGCCTGAAATTCTGGCTGAGACTAAGCTTAAACCATGTCCGGAATCCATCCCATTACTGCCCTGGACTTTATTTATTTATTTTTTTACTTTATTTTATTTTCCCCCGTCTACATTTCTAATACATAATTCAAACACAAATCTGTGTTTGCCGAGCTGTAGGAAATGTGAGTAAATCTGCAAGCTGTTTTTATTCCCATCCAAACCTCTGAAGGATGTCCAGGAAATATTAGAACTGTTTAGGTTCCCCAAAACACACACACACACACACACTCTCTCTCTCTCTTTTCACCTCACATATTTCCCACCTTCTTTGTCCTCCATACTTCTCTTTTGTCTTATCTACTTGGTCTTTTATTCTTATGGTCTCTCTGTCTCTCGTCCTATTCTCTATGTCATTTCTTTCTCTTTCCTCCCGCTCTCTGATATTCACAATCAAATAAGAGGACAATATTAGCTGGCACGATTGCCTGTGCGTGCCAAGAGCTGGCCAGGTCTACAAAAGAAACTTGTTGAGTTACAGAGCAATGTTGTAAAATTTCTTTCTCATGGCTAATTGAATCCACCGATCTCCAAAGCAGAGGACACAAATCACCAGCACGCCTTGACAGGTGCTACTGAGGAGGGCCCAAACAAGAACAATGGACCCAATGAGGTGCAAACAGGATTGTTTTCTTCCTCTCAGGCACAGGCTTTCAAGTGCAACATGTGGTTGTGTGTTGTTTTGTAGACTTTATATATATATATACATACTTTTTCAATTCCAGGTGGACAGCGCCATGCCTAAAAGTAAAACACCAAAATATGACATTATTACATTCTCGCTTGAACAACGAAAGCAAAGCCATAGCAAAGTAATGACAATATCACATATTTGACGCACAAGAAAACAGCTTTCACACAACATCTTCATCACCTAGCAACTACTTAGCAGTGTGTGAAGAGAAGTCGACAAGACAAACTTTTGATTATCCATGGAGCAGATGGGCAGCATTAAATAGGTTTCTGGGACTGAGATCACGAGAGGTAATCTACATTTTTTTTGCTTGTTCTTTTGCAGATTATTGAAGAAAATAAAAAGATTAGGAGGCTATGCCATAAAAACTCAACACTCGTCAGCCATCCCACTCTCACCAGATGAACCTTCACACAATGTGTTTACAACTGGCTTTATCACTGTAAAATAAATAAATAAAAGAAAACAGAAAGTGTGTGTGTGGGGGGGGGAAGAAAGAAAAATAGTGAAGGCCATTTTTTTTTAAATAAAAATGAAAGGGGGTGGGAAAAGCCATTTCCATAGTAACAAGGCTATTGTTAATGCCCACCCAGGATTCCCATGTTAAACCCAAAGAAAACAAAGTGTGAATACACGAAGCTTCCCCATTCACCATCAACCACGCTGGCGCAGATAAGGCCTTTCTCTTTTCAGAAATAAATTACAAGGTCACTGACGGTAATGTCATGTCCTCGATTCACACACAGAGTAGGGAAAGACAGAGAGAGAGGCCAGGAGGGAAAAAATGCCCTTTTCAAAAGGATTTCGCTGAATAAAGACAAGACAGCATGTCTTACCCTACGTGTTTGAGACGCGTGCTTTAGCAGGAACAGCAGTTAGTGTAAATATTCGGCTTTATTCCACAAGTCTCGTTTTGGTTTGGCTTCACAATGGGAACTCGGAACACACACAAAGCAGGTGACCTCTTCTACATTCAGTCTAGTCCCTTTTGTACTGCTGGGATCTCCTCTTTGGAATCCTTTACATTAGAACTATACTAGCACTTGTGGCCTTAATGACCAACAGGTGAGTGTGGGAATAGGGACTTTTCTGTTCAATGACTTAATATAGGTATTTCACTTTAGAGTACATTAGACAGGAGTCCTTATTCTACTACTCTGAGTGCTGTTGTCATTAATCCTTAAATATGTACATTTTGTAGCAAACACATGGATATGAACAAAGGGTTATGGTCCTATGGTCTGTGTGGATCCCAATGCCTGAGGTCAGTGACAGGATCTCCTTGCAGTAATGAATATAATGAACATATTGTGACATCATTCAAATAAGATATTAAACAAAAGGCATGACTGAGACCATCAAATGATCCCTGGGAATTTCCTCTAAAAGAATCAGGGTGTTACCCCTTTTTGTCCTGCTACATGTGCCACTGTGCACAGTTCTGGCCTTCTAATGTTCATTCATTCATTCATTCATTCATTATCTGTAACCGTTTATCCAATACAGGGTCGCGGTGGGTCCAGATCCTACCTGGAATCATTGGGCGCAAGGCGGAGGGGGTGCCAGTCCTTCACAGGGCAACACAGACACACACACACATTCACACCTATGGACACTTTTGAGTCGCCAATCCACCTACCAACGTGTGTTTTTGGACGCCTTCTAATGTTCCCCACATTTAAATAAACAAAATAGGGCAAAATAAATACAATCTTTTTTTTTTTTTTTAACTCTACTTAATACCTAATATGTGGTGAGCATACTGGGGAGGACTGGCTACCATCACATCCTCCAGATGGATGCTGCACATTGGTGGTAGTGGTCGAAGCAACCACCAATCTCTTTAATTTTGTCCTTAAAGAGAACATATTATGCATAACTCAGTTTTTGTGTGCTTTTGTATTTCCACTTGGGTCTCTACTGCTCCTAGAAACACTCCAAGCACCAGCAAAAAAAAAAAAATTCCATCCATTTTCTGAGAGTCAGTTGAAAGACTTTTGTGCCAGGAATCACATGCTTCTACGAGCTGTTTGGATGACTCGCTTATTGTGATGTCACAATAAGGAAATTTGCATAGAACCACCCTGGCATCACCCCTCACCTGCATAAACATGTGATGGGTGAGGCGTGGCCAGCAACAAATTATTTGCATAAAAGTGACAGAGCCCTTAAACGGTTCATTGTGCAAGGGACTGAAGCTGGCAACAATGGAGCTGTTGAGATCTCTATGTGAGAGTGATTTTGTACAAAGGACTTCATGAACATGTTTTGTATAGTCCATAGGCCTATTCAAACTTGTTTTAAAAGAGGTATAATATGTCCCATTTAATGTTCTAAAAATACATTAAGCACTCTGGGTGTCTAAAAAAATAACTATATAAGTGTAATTATAATTACCTTCATCAAATTTTACTGCTAGTGACAAGCCAAATCAGTCAGAATTCTGTTCAAACTTGTGCACAAACTCACTCAAAAACAACCACACCACAGTGATAAACTGGTAGCAAATCGGAAGCACCAGTTTCATGCGCTGATACACTTTACCACCCAATGTAGGCTACTCTGGAGGCAGATTTATTGAGTCAAAGACAGAAGACAAAGGCAAATTCTTTGAATATGAGGTGTTATGTAAGACAGGGTTAATAAAAGACTATGTACTCAATAAGCAATAAAGGCTTTTTTTATTATTTAAAAATGTAGATTATGTAGATTCTTTGATGTGATTGAATACAGTAAGGCAGCTTTAAGGCAAGCAGAAAGCCATGCTGACACATTACTCCCACACTGGCCCATTATATTACATCACCACAGCATAATACATAGCAAGCTTGTAATTTATAAATGACTGTTAGAAAAGCTTTAGCGGTTTAGTTGTTGGAGGCCGTTTGCTGGGTTGTGCGAGAGGGCGTTTCTTTAGCCTCCAGGTGTTCCCAGGCCAGCCACAGCCTGCTCTGTAATTTACAATTTGCTCTAGTATCCAAGTGTTGCTCTGACCCCCATCTCTGGAGAAAATGGACTGAAGCAAATTTGCAGAGAAAGAGACCTTTCCCCAAACTCCATCCTACCCCTAAAAAACTTAAGGTGACTAAGTCCAACCTCGGACCTGCTGTTATTTCAGCAGGGCTATTACCAAGCGGCCTATTGTGTGTTTGTGGAGGGTGGGGATAGGGTGGAGTGAGTAAGGTTCTGATACCCACAACCTTGTCATTACTGAACTTAGTTTGAGACAAAGAACACAGACCACGCCTTTCCTCTATCTCCACTACCCCCTCTAGCCCAGGTGCTATCTCTCTCTATCTCTCTTTCCCTCCCCACTTCCCCACTGCAGCAGCCTTTAACACAGTCTGAATCCTCAGTTGGCCTGCTGCAGCGAGATTCAGGAAGACTCTATAAATCTGTTGGCTGGGGAAAATTAAATGGCCATAGGCCCATCTGCAGAGAAATTGTTTTCTGCCCTTAAAAGACTTTATTAGAAGGAAAACCGTCCTCTTTCCATCTCTCTGCTGAACACACACAATATGCACATGCTGAATCCACACACCTAGAGTGCTGCATATTCTGAGCAGGCCATTGTGCTTTATATTGCTGAGAGGTCCAAAATCCTGCATGGATATACATAGTGAATAGGCTGCATCTATCCGACTTTTTTTTTTTACTCTACTCTGCAGAATGCCATGCAGTGAGAATGCACTTGATTTAAATGTGTACGTCATCTCCACGTGAATGCAATCTGTCTTCAGCATAGATTTTCCCTCAGTTAACTTCCTTGTTTCCCCCACAGGTATTTAACTGATTATGCGTTTGATTATCTTCTTTAGTGGAAACTACTGATCACCACTAGGCATCTAGGGCGTCCAGGAAGAGTAAATGTATGTCAAGGGTACTGAACCTCATGGCTTTATGTGAATTGGTTATAGAGGTTATGGTGTTTGGGGTCTAATTTGTTAGAGGGCTGGCAGCGTAGACATAATGGAGAACTAATACAAATGAAAATTTTAATCCTGAGACTAAGCTCAGAAGGGAACATGTTTGAATGTGTTTTATGGCATTTTCAACACATAAATGTGGACAATCAAACAGAACATAGTATACATCATGGAAATTACATATATCTTCACTGTTGGGACAAAACCATGCATCTCTAATTTTGTTGTTTTTCTTTTTGGCATAATGTGAAAACACCAGCTGTTTTTTTTTTTTTTACACAGCACTAAGTTTCATGAGGAACAGATGAAGAGAAAAAGCTCAAAATGACTTAGGAATCAATCCTGCTGCACTAGCTCTTGTTTAAATTCATGTTGTTTTCTTCCTTGTCCTGCGAAGTTACCACTTTGGAGATACAGTGACAGTATTCTCAGCAAACTGAATCCATCAGTTTTTCCAGTGTATTTGTTCACCTCAGTAAATTCTCTGCTTTTCTTTCTTTCTTTTTTTTTAATCCCCTAAGGTATTCCACTTTAAATCACTGCTCTCTCTTGGGTCAGATGGGTTCACAGTGTCAACACTCCCCCTTCAAATCACAGTATAATTCTCCCAGTTCTTCGCCTGGGCTAACCCTGCACTGCTGCTGTGTGAAGAGGGGGGACTCCAGACCAGGGTGTCTGAAATTAGCATTTGCAAGGAGGCCCAGGGGACTCCATAATTCAGCTTATTTTATAACAGCCTCTCATAAACTCCAGCTTGTGACCTTCATTTTTCACAGGCCGCCCCACGCTCCGCCATCTGACAAGATTTATCGGCCAGCGCTAATAGCCTGGGCTCTCTCAGGTCCTCTTATTGATACGGGGCTTCCCAGCTAGAGAGTGAGCTATGTGATAATGAATATTGCCACTGTTGACAACAGGTTGAAAAGTGTGCTGTTGTGATGGTGCAGGTTGAGGTCGAGGGAGGTAGATAATGGACTGGTGAGTGAAAACTGGCATGTACATGACTTGTATGTGGGTCCTTGTGACAAGAATGTTTATTAACATTTTATGTTAAGTCATTTTGGACCATTTCTAGGAGCCCGTTCATATTCATACAGTGTAGAAGACAGCTAGCATTTTCAGTGGAAATAAATATAGTTAAATATAGTTATCCTATCCACGAGGGTATTGTGTTATGCCATTTCACCCAAAGCATTTCCCATGTTTCCCAGTGTCTGTTACCTGAGAAAGAGGTTAGGCCAAATCCGCCATTTTCATGAAATAGCGCAAGCCTTTATAAATGTTTAAGCAGGTTTATGTCATTTGTCACGGCCGAGATACTGTAAGTGTCATGTAATCTTACAAACATTGTCCTAAAGTAAAATTGTACCCAGTGTTTTAGTTACAATGTCAGTTCCATTGTTTTCTGAAGGGTATGGTTTGTGTAGGCAAGCACACACTTCCACATACACCCCCACATACACATACACCTGGGAGACTGAAACCTTTTCAGGCATGTAGCTATGTGTCAGTGTTCTTGTGATGGAACGGCTGAACCATAGAGGCCCCTGTTGCAGCGCGCGCACACACGCACACACGCACACACACACATACACACTCATACACAGCCCTGTGGCCTCTCTCTCGCTCCTGAGCCGCAGCACACACCGCTTCCCCACAGCTTGATGGATGGCTGCTGAACCTGCTCTCTCCTGACTCTCACACACATAATCTCATTTGGGAGCAGACCGGACACACACACACACACAATCCCTTTAAGAGCCTGACAAGAAGAAAGCGTGCCGAATAAAAGAGAGGCCTAATAGTGAAGTCCAGCCTGTTCTTTTCACCTGTTTTCCCTCTCTTTAGATCCATCAGGCTCTAGCTCTTTTCAGTCCACAGCAATGAGAGCTCACACATAAAAGGCATTCTGCCTCAGACTGATGTGCCAGACATTTGCATTATTTATACTGGCCTTAGTGTTTAATCCCCACTTATGCAGTCAAGAGATTGCACCTCGCTTAATATTTCAACCCCCCCACACATCCGCCTGTTCTACATGCAGAACAGGGCAAGGGTTAAGAAGACAAATAATGGCTTCACACCAGACTGAAGAGGAGTGTAGATAAGGACGATGCATGTTTTGGGGCATAACAAATATACAGTCGAATATATATTTGACTGTAGATGGGGAAAGGAAAGAAAATGGTACTTGGAAATATTTCACAGATTTATAAACATAGAGGACTAGATGGGAATGGAGAAAGCTAGTATTCGGCGGTGAAGCAGTGAAACAGTTTGTTTTCTGGAGTGATTAAATAGCATCTAATACCTTTATGATGAGCTGTAGTGCTGTTTGTGATTGAGGAGCAAGCAAATCTACACAACAGCGTCACCTTAGCACACATCACTGAAAGATTTACAGCTGGATAAGAATGTAACCTGAAAGAACACAGAGCTTGCTGTGCATGGGGCTGACCCCTACACACACCTGCACACGAGCCTTCCCATGAACCTGCTGCTGGACTACGAATCACGGCGTACCAGGACCACCCTGAAAGAGCTGGAGAAAACTTTACGAAGATCAGAATTTGTCACTCATACACTTACAACAATCTTAAGAACTGAATGTTCACTTGCACTTGTAAATATCCCACACCTTGACAGATGCCACTGTAATCAGATAATCTGTGTTAAACACTTTAGCTCTCAATGGTTTTAATGTTGTGGGTGATCAATTGCAGTGTGTTACTATATCCACACACACACAGTGTATAAGAGCTAGCCTCTGTGTGTGTGTTCATGCACATTAATCTGATTCTGTGGCATGGAATGGAAACCTTTTGAAAAATAGCCTGCACATCTCAACGCCCACTCTGTCAGCCCATAGCGCCCACACACACACACACCTGTACGCTGCTGTGCAGAGTGACTTGTCAGTCATATTTTGTGTCTATTATTTCACTCTATAAACACAGCTCTATCTGGCTAACGAGCGCTCGGATTGGCCGCTGTGCGGGCGGGTGATAGAGAGACTAACTCACTCAGAGGTGTCACTCCTTTACTGCTCACGAGCCTCTTTCTTATGAAGGACAAGCACAACTTCATCACAGACTGGGTTAAATGGAGTGGAGGGACTTGAACACTTTCTTTCTAGCGCTCGCTACTTGCCTCTCACTCTTTGCCTACACTCTTCATTTCTCTCTCCCAGTGTTGTTTTTCACACTCTGTACATTTTATATCATTTTCTGTGTATGCATCTCTGTCATGGTTTGGTTTCTACTGCCCATCTCTCTCTCTCTCTCTCTCTCTCTCTCTCTCTCTCTTTCTGTCAGTAATAAGCCTAAATAAATGGTGTGGTAATGCCACAATTAATCATCAATTAATGATAAGAAACAAGTACTAGCATTTTGTATTTTATACAATGCTAACATAATTCTAGTTTTTGTTTCTATGGTTACTTAAACATTAATTATGAGTTAATCATTTAGTTATGATTATTTCTGTCTCATTAATTTATACTGTTAAGTACGGTTAATGTAGCCTTAATTTAAAGTGTTGATTACTGTCTCTGTTTCACCTTCTGCCATTGCTTCTCTCTATGCCCCCAACCCCAAAGTAATTATCTCTCCTTGTTCATTTCTCTCCCTCTCTTGTCGTTTAATTCTACTGACAAAAATTGATTCTGACCACCTACAAAGGTCCCCTACAAAGGTGCAAATAGGTGCAGGTGAGAGAGGTGAGAGTAACACCTATGATGGTGTAGTTCATTCATAAGGCAACATTCAGGTAAATCCAGTGCAATATGTTTGACAGCATCTCTCATTGTCTCTCCTACGTATACAGCACAAAACACACAGCTTAAAGGTTGCTTTAGGCCACAACCCTGTGAGCAAACACAGCACTACGAAAATACCATCGCCTGGGTTTTCCCCGTGAAAAAAAAAAAAAAAAAAGCAGCCATTCTCTTTCAGCAGTTCAAAAGCCACAGAAAAAGCATCTGATCCCTGCTGGTATCCTCTATGACTGCCAACTATTCCCCTGTGCTGCCCTACATCAGCAACAAGCCATGTTTGACTTAAACACTCAAAGATTTAAAGCACTGAGTCAAAAAGCCAGGGGGAGAACAATGATGTAAAAACAACGCAGCAGTGTGAATGACACACACACACACATTCATACACTCATATGGCTGTCATTGAGATGGTTCAAATCCATGTAAGTGACATCAGAATGCTATGTGCCTCCCGTGAGCACCATTGCCACTGAATGAACCCATAGCTGGTGCTGGTGGAAGAATGGATAGATTTATATTTTTTTTCCAAACTAAAGCCTCTTCTCTTTTGCCTAGTGTCACGCTGCTTTGCAAAATTGAAATCTCACATTCTGACGCCACCCAAATTGAAAAGTGAGGACAAGTTGCAACGCAGACAACACACACAGACACTGCCACTTACAATCAGCATGCCATCGACCAATCAAGAAACACCGCCACAGCTCTCTTTCTCTCTCACTCTGTAGCTATGCCTCTCGTCCTCCTCTAGCTGTTCCTTTCATCAGCTTATCATGACAAATGCTACAGATGCACCTTCTGCCGCTTCATATTCAGTCACTAGTGTTTCTACTCATAGAGAGAGAGAGCGAGAGGGAGAGAGAGAAAGGGCAAGTAAAAGAGTTATCTTGTGGAAGATAAATATGAGAGAGAGATCAATGGGATGAAAGAAGAAAACCAAATTAAAGAAAGTAAGAGAAAAAAGTCAGAACAAGGAGAGAGAGAGAGAGGGGGGGGGGGGGGGGGGTGGGGAGAGGAAGAGAGAGGAGGAGACCTCAAGGCCCACTCAGACCTCACAGTCATCAGCTGCTGAAAGGATGGTTTACTTAAAAGCACAAGAAAGCAAATCAAAGAGCTGCAGCTATGATACTCCTGAAAGGTCAAGAGAAATGGCTACAAAAGCTGAGGGAAGACTCTCCCATCTTCACTCGTGGCCCTCTGCACTGACTCAAACGCTGCTGAATGTCAGAGCAGATCTATGGCGCTGTTTTACATAGCTGCGTTAACTGCAGCCCGGGCCCGGCAGCTCCATTAGAACAGAGGCCCAACTCCTATTTCTACCATCACACTGCAGTGTTTAATTTTTCATGGATGTGTTTGTACGGTCCTTTAGTCTGTCCATATTACTGCCACAGTTCACAGCACTGACTGTAAACAATGGCCATTTATAACACAGGCTAAGTACAGTATATGCAGCGGACGTTGTGAACTAAAGATTCAAGCTCAAGGGAAAAAAAAAAAGTCTCCAAACTTCTGACAGCTACTGTGTATTTTTTTTTTTTGCCTAATGCCTGCTGACAGATTTGAAGAGGCTCTCTCTCCCTCCTCTTTCACATCTCTTATGCTGTAAATTCATTTCCAAATCCCCTGCCCCCTCTGTGTCTTTACAAGTTCAGTCCATTTATTGCCATTACCAACACATCCAAAGTTGGTGAATCATCCTGAAGTCTGAAGCTTCACCTACTCAACAGGACTAATGGAAATGAATGAAAGTAGACATGGTTAATGTGACTAATCATGGGGACTTGTTACAGGAGGAGGCATGAACATATGCCTATAATCTATAATGTCAAAATCTATCCAGGCAGTTGATTTATTTAGTGCTCAACAGTTAACAGTTATTCAGTTTATGTAGTTAGGAAGTGGTTTTAATACAATGGCTCATGTATCTTTTCACTCTGACATTAAGTATGAACCATCAACCAAACTTCTGTTGTTGTCTGTTTGTATCAGTAGGTGTGAAGAAACAAGTGCTTAGCGCTGTAATTAAATAGTGAAGTTACACACACTGTCTGATTTTCTGAAAGCAGGAAGATGCCCTGTCTGTTCAAATCATGGGGATTTCTTGTCCTTATGGGGGACATAATTCTTCTCCCTATGACCTAATTCATTACGTTTTAAGGTGAAGATGTGTTAAGGTTAGTGTTTGGGACAGGGTTAGGGTAGTAGTGGTTAAGGTCAGGGTAAGTCTCCACAAAATGAATCAGTGGCGGATGCTGGTCTTTCAAGGAGCGGAAGCTCGGCCTACATAATAAAATGTGTTGGTTTATTTATACATAAATTCTACCCTCCGTTCCTTTTCAAGAAAATGATCTGTGACCCTGTCGTGCCAACAAGGCGTCTTTTCCAGGGACTTGACTAGTGTCCTCTCAATGGCCAGCAGAGCTAGGCTGCTTAAACGGCCTTGGACCATGTGAAGTGTGTCCGCCTGTGAGTGCTTTGTGATGGTGGAGGGGCTCAGCATAGAATAGAAGTGATAGAAGTCAGTCTCCAAACACAAGCAGCTACAAAAAAAAAAAAAAAAAAAAACAGAAATAGAAGCTCGATTTGTTGCTAGTCGTTTTTAACAAAGAAAATGCATTTAGGTTTAAGAAAGTGTCTGGTTCAACTCAGAACAGAATGAGAATGTAATGCTCCCACGGATCTCTACACCAAAGGATCGCAGATTCGCTCATTTCGCTGTCAATCAAAAAAGGATTCAGCCTCAAACAGATCATCCAATCATCATCCGAGGCCAGCCCACTGCCCCATAGACCCCCAGAGACGCTGAGCGTCCGATGGGCGGGATAAAGCCCAGCATTTATCCAATGACGCGTCTCGTTTCGCTGAACTTCGCTGCTTCGCTATTGAACTCTATGGACGCTCAGCGTCCAGACTGTTTAAAGCACTGTGAAGTTACGGGAATGATTGAGAGGAAAGCCGCGTCTTTACCAGTGATAAGAAGCTGATTCTGAACAAAAGTTGAGTGCGTTGTAGTGCATATTTATTCAATGACATGTACACCAAACAGTAATTATTTTAGTGGAAGCTGAGCTTCCCCTACCGCGACCCTGAAATGGAGAAGCGGAGAAGAAAATGATGATGATGATGATGAGCTTCCCTTGCAGTCTTAGAGCAATCGTCTCTGGAGTCTATGTAACGTCCCCTTAAACCATGAAGACAAGACTCTGTGTGTGTGTTTCTACCTACCTGCACTCCTAGCAAACAGGGATCTATAAAGTGCCATCCAGTGGGTTATTTGATTTGGAACACTAATGCCGCAATAGAGAACAGAATCCTATTTATTCACAATAAACATAACAGCATTCAGTTAGCTTTCTGAGTGTTCACAGAATGTAAATCCATTGCCTTCACCACAGATCCCTTGAAAAACCACTATGTCTCTCTCCCTCTCTGAATCCATTTACATGCATGATGCCCTGAGCAATCCTTTGTCCCTCTCCATGACAGATGTGATCAAACTGGCAACAGGACACAGATGTTACCTGACAAGCTCTCTTGAATAATACACTAAATACAGGCAGTAGGTGATCGAATACCAGTCGCTCCACTGCTCTGTGGCCTCCCTCCACTCAGGCCTGTAATATGACCCACACAAAGTAGTTATTTAAATGTTCTGTTATCCAGAGTATCGTGTTCACTTCCCATCTGACAGCAGAGCACTTAGCAACAACTTTTTAACAATGCATTTCCATTCATTTGCATATGTATGTTGAAGAACAAAGTATCTATGGAGTTGAAAGTGCTGCACTACACTTAATTGCAGGGGAGCTATAAGCAGCACATACTGTGACACACTAACCCTGCTGGTGTCTTCGTGTTCTCACAGGGAAACATTTGTCCTGTTTTCAACACAAACGAGTAAACTTGATTTGCATACCGTTTTCCCCATGGTAAGACGAGTGCAAAAGGACACTGGCTGTCACAACACAGCTCATGTGCGCACACACGCAGATGTTTTTTGAGGGCAACCCTGATTTGTAAGTGTGAGTTTTATGTGTTTGTTCAAAGTGCAAGTAGCACCAAACAAGTGCCCCATGCAAAGCAATTAGCCCAACACCAAGGAGCTACAAATAACCAGGTAAAGACAAGAGACCGCAGGGTTTTATAATTTATCCCACCATCTAAAAGAGGTCAGCTTTTTCTAGTGCCATAAAAATGACTCCAGTCATGGAATAATTACTGAGAATACGTGTTTAATATTCATGTCATTTAGGTATGCGAAGGAAGCATATGGGACTGGCAAAATATGCTTCTGGGTTATAACGGCATTTCTAATAGCACTGAAGTGGAGAGCTGTAATCTGCTGTAATGGATAACTCTGACTTTTTTTTTCCTGACTTAAGTAGGGCTACCACGCCTTTCCTGAATCCTTTATGCAAGGGCCAGCGGCTAACTTACACACAGCACTGTGATATACTGCGCTGGCGTTCACACAGACACTAACTTCATTAAGTGACCAAACATGAACATGGCTGAACCACGTTTGATACAGTTTCTCGGTCACGATCTTTATGACATATGAACAGCACAATTCTGCTGCAGTTACAGCTCCTGCTCTTCTAGGCTTGAGACTATTGGTCTGTCCCAAAATTGCCTAGGTAGGCACTGACTACGTAGACAGCTATTTAAGAGTTCTAACGGTCGTCTGTCCTCATGAGGCAGATTAGTTAGAGAGCGATTACGTCACAGCTGGTTCCCACCCACTGCATGCAACCAGTGTTAACTTACCTCAGAGGCTAGCGTCGCCTCAGCTTTTCAGCGCGGTGGATTCAAATCTTCCTGTTTTTATCGCAACATTAATTATTTGTGCTCGGGGAGAAGAGCGAAATGGACAGGAGTTGTTGCATCCTGGGATTGCCTTCGCATTTATGGAAGGGTTTGATGCTGCCTTAAAATGGCTACATAGCATCTACTAGATATTTTTTTTTAATTTATTGGAGGTTAAGGCTCTGATGGAGCTACAGTACAGTTTGCCAGTCCAAAAATATGTATCAACTCCCTGACAGACTCGCAAATTTGTGATTAAAATTTATTCTGTGCAAAAATAAATATTCATGCACTTGCACATGTACAATCCTCTGCATTGCCATCACTCAGTGAGAGAAACAAATCATCAGTGTCGGGACAAAATCCTTTATCTCCATTTCTGTCACTCTTTAATATTTTTACATAATTTAAAAAATGCCAGCTGCCCTTTACACTGTGTAAAATGTCCATAATACACGGACCGAGAGAAATGGTTCAAAATGATGTTTCAGAATAGCGTCTGTTATACGTTCTTCATGTTCAAATATTTCCAGGCAGCGTTCATAATGAGTGAAATCTGCATTCTGATGTCCAATTGTGCACACAGCTTTTGTAATCTCAGAAATGCTTGAAATGAAATGTGACTCTCTGAGACAGCCTCACACAAGCATAAGGTCACCATGATCAATGACCAGGGTCAGCTAGAGGGGTATAAAAGCCCTTGGGTTTTGGGCTGTGAATCAGTGGAACACCATTCAATAGCACTGTATTGAGTTGGGGTGACAGAACTAATCATACTGTTAACAAAATTGATAGTAATGCAACATTCCAATAGATAATAGGAACATTTCTGTATGGATCTCATGGCAATCAGCCACAGGAATGGATGTTCAGAGAACCTGGATCCTTGCATAACACAACTTATATATATTTCTATCAGAGACTCAGGGAAAAAGTCAACAGCCTTAGAATAAAATTCATGAGATTCAGAATCCACTTTAAGAGAGCAAAAAGTCAGACAAGAAAAGATAAAAGCTCTCTTTCTTCCCCCAATTCCACCACAGCTAAAATGTCACATATATCATTTTCCAACCTCTTGCCTGCACCGTGACAGCTGGCCGATGGAACTCAAGTAGCCACCTGCATTGGGTTAAGTTAATGACCGCTTAAATATCTTGTGCGCGCAGAACATGGAAGAGCTAAGCTCTACCAGTTGCCTGGTTACCTGTGTGCAGCTCTGTGAGAGTCCTGGGGAAGGGAGTTGGGGGTGTTTGAGGAGTGGTGGCGGGGGATACCTGAAACCAGATCTCACATTCATGAGGCCACAAGACCTTTGCACATACACACTTACACACACTACACACCGAACAGTAGAGACCTTTCTCTGGCCAGTTAACAGGGCCCTCTTTCTTGTCCCTGTCTTTTTTTTTCCCCTCATCTCTTTCACCAGAGAGAGAGAGAGAGAGAGAGAGAGAATCTCAGATGTCAGAGCACAGCAGCTGAAATCAAATATGATCAGAAAGGCCTCAGCCTCGCTCAGCCGCTTAACATGCAATTTCAGGGATCATTCACTATAGGGGAATTGAACAGGAGAGCAAGGCTTCATTACTTAGGCCTTAAAGCTGGTTTTGAGGCTTGTGTGTTGTGAACTGTCACTCAGACTGCATCCCCAGTCAGGCACTGATCTGAGCTGTTTGATAATTGATTAATACACAAGCTTGATAAACATCCTGACCCCTCACTCACCTCAAACACAAAGTCAATAGACTTTTACCTGATTATCCACTAATTTCACTGTATGGCACTGCATTGCCTTGAGAACCTTGTGCTGGTTGGGAGGAGGCCTTTAAAGGCATTTTCATTTGGCCTTAAAGAATGTGCACTGCCCAGACAAGCCACTCTTTCAGGGAAAAAAAACAACAACAAAAAAAAAGAAAAACCAGCAGGAGTCCCATTCAGTCAATAATCCAAATGAAAGCTGGCTGCTTAATTTTATAATTGGTGCAACGAGACTATATGAGCATGCAGGTTCATTCAAGCAAATTCCTTGATAGGAGAGAGAGAGAGAGAGAGAGAGAGAGAGGAATTAGTTCCTTTTTAACATTAACGCAAATGTCAACACAAGAGAAGTCCAATTTCACAGACAAAAGCAAGCAGGGAACTTACAGGGCTCCCAGCAGTCGATCGCTAAAATTAAATTCTAATGACTTCTCCTTACAATGCATTTGATATAGACTATTATGCTTTGCAGCAAACTTAATGGGTTTTGCAGGGGCACATTGGCTAGTCCTGATAATGTTCAATAAAACATCAAGGGAGCCCCTGTTAAATTGTCAGCGGGGATAACTCATGAAGCGGCAGCCGACTTGATAGCACCTCGTGCTTAAGAAGCAGTAATTGCACACTGGTAGCGGAGGGGGGGTTTCACCTTACGGAGGACCAGCGGCCAACGCTGCGGATGCTCGCCGCAAATGGACGCTGCATCAAAACCTCTGCAGCTTCCAGATGAAAAAGGAGGAAATAAATAAGTGTATGGAAGGAGGGGAGTGCGGACACAATACACGCGGCGCAGCGGCAAATAGAGTGCATGGTTAATTATGTATGAGACATCCGTAAGAAACATAAGCAAAAGCATTCCTCTCACAAGCAAGCTCACACGCCTGTACACAACACATTAAAGACCAGTGCCAGAGAGAGAGAGAGGCTGAAATAAGGAGAGGTAGGGGCTGAGAGTGAGAGAGAGAGGCTGAGAGAGTTTAAGAGGCAGAGAGAGAGAGAAAAGCTTGTGAGAAATAAAAAAAACAAGGCAGAGTTGTTGATAGATGGCTAAACCACGAAGGATGAGAGCAAGAAATAGGAATCTGGGCAAGGACGGAACAGCAATGTGAGAAGAATACTAAGAGTGAAAGAGAGAGACCAAAAAAGGGAAGGACAAAGAAATGAAAAATTTTCAAATAAAAAGACAAAAAAGATAGAGAATGAACGAACAACAAGAGAGAGAGAGTGCACAGAGCTTGTATGAGAGATCCCTGGGAGAGACTCCACACAAGAAAGGAATGATTGTGAAACAGAGAAGACCAAGTGGCTGAGAGGGTGAGAAATTGGTTAAAAGAGAGCGATGAGGAACCTGTTTTTCTGAGGGAGAGGAGCAGTCAGGAAATGCAAAGGATGCTTCTTACATGGTGTTCACGTTAAGAGAATGATCAATAATGTAAAAGACTGCCACAGAAAACTGACAGAACAGGCCAAGTGTTCTACTTCCTTGTTAAACGCAAAATAAAGGGCTGACTTCATCGTGCATTAACCTCGCCTCCTTCCTCTCCGCTCCAAAGGATAGAGAACAATAACGATATGAATTGATTAATTCACACGCGCGCCTGCCTTGGAATATGAATGCCCTGTCAGCTCACAGGAGCGCAAAGAGTCTTTTACATTTGAAAAATGCTGCTGTAAACAAAAGAGAGGGGAGAGAGGAGAGGAGAAGGGAGTGAAATGTCGGAGAAGGAGAGAAAATAAAATTAAATAAAGTGGATCTGGGCGAGAGAGAGAGAGAGAGAGAGAGAGAGAGAGAGAGAATCTGAAACAGAATCAAGTAAAAGGAGGTGGCAAGTAAGGATAGGATGAGAGAATGAAAACGAGAGAGAGTAAGGATTAGCTAAAGAGGGAAAGAAGAATAGATATAGGAAAGGGGTGTGAAGAGCAGAGTGAGAGAGACAGAAATAACCTGAAACGGAATGAAGCAGATGGGGTAAGAAGCTGGTAGCAACAGAAGGAAATTGAGAAGGATAGAAAGAATCTGAAACAGAATCAAGCATGAGCATCAAGGATGAGGTTAAAGGAGATAGCAGGAAAGGAAGGAAAGAGAGAGTGAATGACAACAGAAAGAAAAGAAATAACAGAGAAAAAGGGAGTGAAGAGAGGAGTGGGGGAGAGAGAATGAAATCGAATGAAGTAGATGGGGTAAAAAGGTGGTAGCAAGAGAGAGAAATTGAATAGAAAGAAGAAAGATATATAGAGAGAGTGTGAGAGAGAGAGGGAGGAAGAAAGAGAAGTGGGTGGGGTAACATTTCACAGCTGGGTCAGTGAAGTGGTCCAGACACACAAGTGCACAGGAATGTTAAAAGTGACCTCTCACCCAGCTGTTGCGAGTCAGCCTGAGGAAGCAATAGAAAACACACCGACACTAACATCCCACCAACCCCCTACACACTTTCCCTCTGCTTTCTATCATCTCTCTTTCAGCCCTTCCCACCTGACTAAAGGAAAAAAAAAAAAAAAAAAATCTATCAGCTTTCTGAAAGGAAGCGGTCTCGGGGAGGGGTGGTGGTGCTGGGGTGTCTTAACCCGGCATTAGAAAGCCGCAGGGCCCACTGCTGTGATGGAATAGCTGCAAAGCAGAGACATATATGATCCCTTCCGCTCGACTGACACACACACAGGTCACACACACACCGACACCTCATCTGCACTGTGAACACACAGCCTCAAAGCAGCCCCACGCGTCCAAAGAGAGTTCAGCTCCGCTGGCCCACCAAGATGATATCCCTGACTAAAGGATGCCCTCATGCCGATCACTCTATTACATTTAGTGGCGCCTCGATCACACAGAGCTCAGCTTGGAATTCATGGAGCCAGCAAGCTACTGTACGACTGGACCCTGGCTAGAGAGGACAGTTCATTCTACCAGAAGAAACACAAAGAAAAACTACAACAGTAAAAGAAATGTCATTTGAACAATAAGATAATGACACTGCGGTGGGTTCTTACCTGTTTGTTGTACTTGTTGATGGTTTGGCTACTGTACTCAGAGCAGTGGTCAGATCCAATGGAAATGTTATCCCCGGTGCCCACGAAGGTGTTGGCAGGTGGCAGATCCTGTACGGCCTGGTGCTTTTTGCCTGCCGTGGGCGACTGTGGGTGAAGCTGGACTGTAGGCAGGGGTGAGCTGGACTTGTAGTGGCGGGCAAGATCCGGACTTCCAGGCCCGCCGTTAACAGATCGGTAGCGGCCCATTCCAGGACTGTCTGAAAGTTTCTCGTTGACACCATCATAGCGCTGTCCGTTAGGCTTGGAGGCCTCGACTGTGACGATACTGCTGTACAGCGGCTGCTTGGACTTCTTCTTGTTCTTGTCCTTCTTGGGTTTCTTGCCCTTGTCATGTTGCTGTGGGGTGAAGAAGTCCTCGTGGTCTTTCTTGCCAGCTTCATAGCCGTTCTTGTTTTTGGGCCTGCAGTAACGGGCCATGACTACGACGAGGATGATGAGGATGACCGTCATGATGCCAGACACCACTCCGATGGCGATGCTCAGGCGCTGCTTGCCCAAATCGTAGTTGGGGTCTCCAGCGATATCTGCGTTAAGTGGTGTTCCAAGGCTCTTGGCAATCTGGGCATCCACTATGGTGGAGTTGGAGAGGGTTTCGTTAACATAGACATGCACTAAAGTGGTAGTGCTCTGGGAGGGAACCCCGCTGTCATTGACTTGAACCACCAGGCGATGAAGGCCGAAGTGTTTCTGCTCCAGCTTGCTTACTAAGGATATGACGCCAGTGGCGGGATCGATCTCGAACAACTTGAAAGGGTTTCCCCCAATGATGCTGTACCGGAGATCAGCATTAACACCCGTGTCCGTATCTGTGGCTATGACCGTGCGGACGACCGTTCGGACGTTGCTGGACGGAGGCAATAGGGTGTAGGAGCTGTTGATGGGGAAAGTGACCGTTGGTGGGTTATCGTTTTCGTCCATCAAAAACAGGGAGACAGTCGCCGTGGCCGATCGAGGCGGGTCGCCGCCGTCCACAGCCTTGACTCGGAAGGAGTAGGTGGTCTTCTGCTCACGGTCAAAGGCCACGGTGGAGAAGATGGTTCCTGTGTTGTTCTCAATGGAGAATATATCCTCCTCTTCCTCAATGTAGAGGCTGAGCTCTGCGTTCTGGCCCTTGTCGGAGTCCATCACCGTCACCATGCCCACAGGGCTGTTGGGCTGCAGGTTCTCCTTCACATAGAAAGTGAAAACGTCCTGCATGAACTTTGGCTCGTTGTCATTCTTGTCTGCCACCAGCACCACCACAGTGGCTGAGCCCTGTAATACAGGCATGCCTTTGTCTTTGGCGATAACCTTGAACTCGTAGCGCTCGGTTTGTTCTCGGTCAAGTATGGTGTTGACACGAATGTCACCGCTGTCGGAGTCAATGGAAAAGATTCCGTTCACTGAGGAGTCCAGTGAGTAGGAGATCTCTGCATTTTTGCCACTGTCTGCATCCAAGGCCACTACAGTGGCGACGCGCTCACCTGGGGCATTGTTCTCAGGGAAAGAGACCTCCACTGTGCTCTTGGTGAAGATGGGTGGGTTATCGTTCATGTCTCCCACTTTTACAAGGAGGGAGTTGTTACTGGACAGGCTGGGGCTACCTGAATCTACGGCCACTATGACCACGTTGTACTCCTGCACAGCCTCATAATCGAGCGGTGCCGACGTGTGCAAGAAGTACTTCTTTTTGTTCATGTCCCCTTCTATCTCACTAGCTGGCTTCAGCTGGAAAGGAACATCTCCAACCACCGTGCAGGTCACCACACCGTTCGGCCCCTTGTCTCGATCTGACACTTGGACCAGGGCGATGGGCGTGTCCACCACCACATCCTCTGCCACATTGGCCACTCCATCTCTCAGAAATATGCGTCCGATCTTCCGGATGTCGATGTTGGGAACGTTGTCATTCTCATCTTTGATGTTGATGACCATGGTGGCCTTGTCGGTCTTGGGGGGCTGCCCACGATCCCTGGCCATCACGGTGAACCTCAGCTGGCTCACCTCCTCCCGGTCTATCCTGTGCAGGACACTCAGCCAGCCTGTGCTTTCATCCAGACGCAGGAGGCGGCGCACGGATTCTGTTGCTGCTCCGAACACATACTCGATCTGGCCATTGACCCCTACGTCGGCGTCCATGGCCTTGAGCTGGAGGATGGGGGCTCCTGGGGGGCTGTTCTCGGGCAGGTCCGTCTCATACACACTTTTCTCAAAGCGTGGGCTGTTGTCGTTCACGTCCGTGATCATGACCCTCAGGATGGCCTGCGAGGAGCGAGGGGGGTCGCCGCCGTCCCGCACGCGCAGCGTCAACTCGTAGGAGTCGCGCTGCTCGCGGTCCAGCGCGCCTTTAATGATCAGCTGCGGCTGCTTCTCCCCGTCTGTAGTGTCGGCCACTTGCAGCTCGAACACGCTGCTCCGGCTCTGCGCGTCCTCGAATCTCCTTTTCCCGCCGTGAGGGTCCGCACTGGAAGCCCCCAGGCGCCTCACGGAGCTCTCCGCGCCGTCCTGGATGAGCTCGTACCTTTCGATTCCGTTGCGCCCGAAGTCTCTGTCCGTGGCCGTGGGCAGGAGATACAGCGTGCCGATTGGTCGGTTCTCCTCCACGGACAGGGTGAGCACGGGCGAGGGGAAGGACGGCGTGTTGTCGTTGATGTCCAGGATGATGACTTTGCCCTCGAACAGGTCCACCCAGCTCTGCGCGGGGCCGATCACGGACACCTCGAAGTCGATGAAGCACTCGTTCTCGTCGAAGATCATCTGGCACTGCTGCAGCTTCTCGCGGTCGATGCGCCGCTCGTTGGTGCTCAGGTCGCCGGTGATGTTGTCGATCTTAAAGTAGTCGGAGCCCGACTCCAGGGTGAACGTCACTTCTCCGGAACCGGCAACGATGCCCAGGTCCGCGGCCACGTTGCCTACGCGCACATCCGCCGGACCCTCCTCGGCCAGGCGGTAGCGCAGCACCTGCTTGGCCGCCGCGGGCTGACTCAGCAGCTGCAGCAGGAGCCAGCAGTAGCACAAACAGTCCACGGCGCCAGTAGTCCTCATCGCTCCGCGCACTCCGGCGACTTCACAGGGGAAGAGAAGCAGTCCCTTTCTCCCTCACTGTCTTACGCTTTTCCCTGCGTCCAGACCTATTCACCTCCCTCCCTCTCTCTAATCTATTCACCTCAGTTCTCTCTTTCTCCTCCTCACCATCAGCGAGCTCAGTCCGCGCGCTCACAGCCACACAACCGGAGGCTGCTGGTTTTTGTTTAGCGCAGCAAAAAGCAAGTGAACACCAAAAGAGGCTAGAAGGCAAAAGGGGAGGAAAAAAAGGGGGAAAAAGCAAGCAGCCCAATTCCTTGCGCGCGTGAGAGAAAGTGCGTCTAAAATCCAGTCCTCTCGTCTCCCGCGTGGCTCTCCCGAGTGCTCCTTTATTCCCCTTTTTGTTTTCTCAGCGGGATTCAGACAACTACTTCTCGCGCAGCGGCAGCACCGGCGCACGGAACTGTCCTGCAGCTCCTCCGCCGAGATTTCTGCAGCCGACGACACTCTCTCTCTCACACACACACACACACACATTCACACACACTCCCTCCCTCATACACACAAACAAGCAAAAGCGCGCGCGCACTCACTCTAACACACGCATAGCCAACACGTTCACCCGCGCCGGTGAGCAGTTGTCTCAGTTCGCGGTGAAGTCTGCGCTAATGAGAGAGGGCGCATCAACGGAGAGAAAGTGAAAAAAAGAAGAGAAAGGAGGAGGCAGTAAGTCTCCGTTTCCTTTCGTTCCGCGCGCTGCCGTCTCCCTTCACCCGCAGCAGCACAGAGCGCGCGCGTCTGCGGCACTCCGCGAGCGATTCGCAAATGATATTGCAGCCCCTCTTGCTCTCCCTCTCCCACCCCCCCTTCTCTCTCTCTCTCTCTCTCTCTCTCTCTCTCTCACACACACACACAGTCTGCTTCTCTCTCTCTCTCTCTCTCTCTCTCTCTCTCTCTCTCTCTCTGTCTCTTCCTGAGCGTCGCGCGCTGAAAAGCCTGGACTCGCTGAGCTTTACTTTCTAAAGGAGGTGGCCGGATAGAGAGGAGCCGAGTGGCCGAGTCAGAGAGAGAGAGAGAGAGAGAGAGAGAGAGAAGTGGGGGTGGAGGGTGGGAAGTGGGGTGGCGAGGAGGTGCACGGATTAAAAAAAAAAAAAACCCGTGCCAACACTTTGGTATCGCTCTCAGTCAGGACTCGCGGTTTTGCGTCGTGCGCCGCAGAGCCACCGACTCAGCAAAGGAGGAGCGCGCGCTCGCACGCGGCTGCTTGACTGACGGTAACGCGCCTCATCCTCAGCGCCGTGCTAATACAGCGCCTACTGTAATAACATAACAGCGAAACGCTTTTTAGCACTGTCTGTGTGTGTAATTGTGTGTGTGTGTGTGTGTGTGTGTGAGAGAGAGAGAGAGAGAGAGAGAGAAAGAGGAAGTGAGTGTGTGAGAGAGAGAGAGAGAGAGAGAGAGTTAGATACGATGTGGCTTGCGTTCCTCATTGACTGTGCCCGCGTGGTCAACAGACCAGCACCAGGCTGACCACAACTATAGCGTGAGATTTTATTCACTGTTATGCGCCACGCGAACACCGGCGTGGGCACCACGGACAGCGACAGAGAGAGAGAGAGAGAGAGAGAGAGAGAGAGAGAGAGAGAGAGAGACTGCTGATGTGTGAACAGAGTGAAATAAATTAACTGAGAGAGAGCATGTTTGTTTGTGTCCCTCCGTCACTCTCTCTGCGCAGTTCGTGATCTGAAGTCTTAGAGCACAGTCCAGAGAGGAGTATAGAGTGAATGGGAAAACGCTTCAGACAATATAAATCTATAGTTTTCGAAATGGCATACAATTTAATTACAGATAGCCCATCTTCCTAAAGCTAGTGCAGTGTGTATGACTTCATATGGTGTGTGTTCTTTTTTTTTTTTTTTTTTACAGATAACCCAGAAACGCAGGGGCCGTGTAGGTTGAAATGTGGGTGTGAATGTGTGTGTAAGCTATTTCTCCTGTGAGGAGTCTCCGACTGAGAGTGTTTTCCTTTTTCTTTTGCTGGTGAATGTGCTGCTGCAGCACTAGCTCTCGTCTCTCCTGCCTCTCAATCGCCGCTACACAGCGCCCTCTATCGACCGCGCTGCTGAAGTCCACATATTAAAACGCCTTTAGGTCTCATATTTTCCGTGTCTCTTTCCCTCCTATATTTACCTCAGAGAAGCCCGTTTCTGACCCGAAATCTCCGCGAAGGCCCGCTTTTCAACTCATGCCACACGTCAAAAATCAATTTAATTCAGGTTCCCTGCCGTCCATTCCAGTTTATTAAAGAGGGGGGTTGGGGGGAGGGGGGGGGGGGGTAGGAGCAGTAATTAGCACTTTAATGACATTTGTAATGAGTGCTTTCAGAAGCCGCTAGAGGGGGTCACTTTTAACATGGACAGGAAAAGTGAGAGGTCAGCCTTTTTAATAGTAATATTTATTTTTAGATCCCTCTCGTGCGAATATGGATTCCTGTCACCGTAGCCTTAACACAGGACCCTATGTCAAAAAGGGCCCCCACCTAAAGCACAGGGCTTTACAGAGTGAAAAAGCTATTAACTACCTGCTCTATATAGCACACCTCACAGGGACAAGTGCAGTGGCAGATTAACTGAGTAAGTGCCAATAACCCTACACTGATTCCATTCTGTTAAAGAGCCCCCAGCATTAAAACAAATTCCCCTTGGTGCTTTGACAGGAGTTTGATGTACTCTGTAAGCATTGTTAATATTTCAGCACACAAAATTCCACACAGCTTTCATTAGATTGTTTTTGTGTCACAAAAACCTTTTCATTTATATAGCCCCATGAGATTAGCATCAACCATTCACCATGGAATTCTGAAAAAAGTAAAGTTGTTTGAGCTACCTTTTTCTATTTTGAATACATCACAATACCAATTAGTCAATCAGAACAGAGGTCACTTGCATAAATTGATCAGCCATGACATTTACAGCCCGTGGGACCCCAGGCATGTATGATTTGGGTAGTGGACAGTTGTTGGTTGTTGGTGGACTATTCTCAGTCGAGCAGAGACACTGAGGGTTATGATAACTCCTGCAGCCCTGCTGTGTCTGATCCATTCATTCAAGCGCAACACACACTAACACACCACCAACTACATCAGTGCCACTGCAGCACTGAGAATGACCCATTACTCAAATCATGCCTGCTCTGTGGTGGTCCTCTGGGGGTCTAGAGTACTGTTGAAAGCAGGGCAAAGAAAGTGTGCAGAGCAACAGATTAACTATGGTCTGGTATTGTAGAATTACAAAGTGCACCTGTATAGTCAGTGGAGCTGAAAGAATGGACAGTAATATTTCCAGTAAAGACATGGAAATGGTTTTAATGTTATTAAACCAATGGCTGATTGGGGTATATCAGTCTTACAGGCAAAGTTAAACTAAATTCTAAATTCTAAAGGATAAAAATACAAAGAGGTGGCTAAGTAATGATTATAGTCTGTGGGGGTGTGTTGGGGGAGTGGTTGGGGATAACCACAATAACCCTTAACCACACTAACAGTTTATACAGACGCTAGCTACAAGTTTTTTTTATTAGTCTTGATTCTGACACCATGTGACTATAGTTCTGACCAGTCAGGTTTGCAGAACTATGAGATCTGCCCATAGCCTGTGGACTGATAGAACCAGTGCCTCAGCAACAAGGCTAAGCATTCAGTCTTGGCCAGGCATGATCTTGTTGCTGTGGCCAAAACATCATAATCACAATTTGACACTTGTCAAAGTCATTCAGACACTTATTGCTTGTCTGTTTTACCTGTTTCAATATCAGTTTCAAGAACGTACTTTTGACTTCCTGCTCTTATATACCCCAGGTCCCTGACAGATGCTACAGTATGTAATAAAATAAATGCTATTCACATCACCTGCCAGTGGCTTTAATCTTGTGGCTGATCAGTGTAGAATTCGAGTTACTACTCAGTGGTAGTAACAGCAAAACATATGATTCAAATTTGTAACCAAGGCAGAGCACTATGGGGTTAAACAACTCGGGCATCTAGTAGAAAGCAACAGTGTCAGAAAACAGCTTTCTCCTCCAAGCACGTTGAGCTCTACAATGTCGTGCTATATGACAGAAAGAGACTAAATTGTGGGAAAATGTTGGATAAAAATCCTAGCCTAATTTATTAAAAAGAAATAACAACAAATGTAAAATGGACAAACGGAGAAAGTGTGTTCTCTGGACTACCGCTGACAGTGGACTTACCTTGCATGAGTGAACAGTGGAGCTGCTGGATCAAACAGAAGAAAAATCTATGAGATAAGCCAGCGACTAATGTTCAGAATCAAATAGAGTGTGTTACACTTGAAAAAACAAGATATTTTTGAAATACTTTATTCTCTCTTACTCACGGTTGAGCCTGGGGCATCACCTAAAAAAAAAAAGAAACACATGTTGGGTGATGGATTGGCTGTGTGAAACAGTCCATAGCCCTGAATGAATGAATGAATGGACTGGGTGAGTGTGTGATGCCCTGTGACGGACTGGGCCTCTGTCCCGTGTGTGTTCTTGCCTTAGACCCAATGATGTTGGGTATGATCTGGACTGACCGCGAACCAGAACAGGAGGAAAAGGTTACAAAGTGTTAATGAATTAATGAATAAATGAACATTCAGTCACGTGGCACAGCTATAAACAGGAAGCTGTAGCATGTGTGTTGTCACAGTGGTAGGGTTAAAACTGTATCACACTTACAGTAAAGGAATCAATGGGCTGGCTTTATTTCACATTACACTAATTCCATCAATAGGAATAGCATGAGAGAGACAATCTCTAGATTAATATCACCCAAACGACACGCACATGAACTGAGAACCTTGGTGTACAGTGAGAGGATCTGAGACAGGTTCACTTCTGAGAAGGATTCAGGAGGAGGAAGTGGCAGAGTGAGAGAAGATGGTGAGAAACTGAAATTTTACCAGAATAACTCCACTTCCATGCATTTCTTTGTGGGGGTGCCAGGCAAAGGTGTCAAAGTAGTGCCGAGGAACACTGCTGTTAATGATAAATGTGGCGGAAGTCACTCTGAAGTGGGAGCATCCGACGATTCCAAAAGCTGGAGCTATTTTGGAGCAAGGCAATCGGAATCAGTTGTTCGGGACTGTGGGTGTCGCAGGCGATCAATTATGTTTCCCGCACTGCAGCCCGGCTGCTTTCCTGAGAGGCCGAGCTTCATTTCCATATCTGCTCCATATCCTGGCATCAGACAGCCTCGACAACCGCTGGATTACCTTGGGGCTCCAGTGTTTGCACCACATATCTTTTTGAGTGTCTGGATCAGAGAGGGCTGGTCAGTGTTCTGCAGGTCTGTGGGCACTCAGACACTTTAGAATAATCCCAACTCTTCGTGCGAGTCTCTCCAATCACAGAGTTGGACCTACATTTATGTGAGAGAACAAAGACAAAGTGAACAGAGCAAAGCGAACACAAAAGTCTGAGCTCTTCAAAATCACTACACAAATGGGAGCTATAATAACACTGAGCATGAAACAACAAAAATGTTCGGCTCCTCATTCCTTGAAACTGAGCTGTGGCTCGTTCTCATTTAAAGGATCAGGCACGATGATTATAATGCTGGATAATCAGTCTTTCCTTACCGAGCCTTTATCGACTGTGCAGCCGCTGCAGAGAATCCCATTCGTTTAAAGTTTTTCTAGCTCTGTGTATACACTGGAAAATCTGTACCCACAATGGGCACATTTTAAAGTAGCCAATTTCACCAGTTAGGAGGGCATCTACAAACATTTGCATTTCCTCGAGCAAAGCCCATAGAGTACTTGAAAAGAGATTTGAGATGGATCATGTAAAAGTGCTACAATATGTTAAGGGGTTAAATAAAACTGAGACGATTTACACTTTAAAAAGTTCTTCAAACTCACAAATGTTTCTCCACTGAAAGTCAACTCTCTCCTCTCCAACAATTTCACTGTCATCAGAATTGTATTACCTCTACATTACACATGCCGCTACCTGAAGCTCAAAGGAAAGGAGGGGTCAATGAGGAGCGCATTTTTCAATAGAGACACACTTGCCCTCAGCTCTATGCTAGCTTCAGTGAGCTAATTAGTTAGCTAGGCAAGCATGGTAATGCAATCCATTTTCTTTCTCTGGAGAAATCCTAGTGTAATAATTTGTCTCGAGCTTCAGAGTTCAAATAAGAACAGGTCTTCTGCTTTTAGCCGAGTACCCCTCATCTTGCAAACAAGGTCCCGAGCATTGGGGGTGTGTGTGGGTTACAGATTGAATAAGTAGATCTTCACATTTCATAAAACAATTTTTATGATTTTTTTAAGCCAGATTTTGCTGCTGGAGTCTACATTTTCTTTAGTTACTCAATATTTATATACACTAAAAATCACACTCAATATTTGTTTGCATTCAGAGTTGTGTCTAATGGAGACATTTCTGGTTATCTGTTGTCTCCCATCTGGGAAAACATCAATCTGAGTGGTTGCATTACATTGTCCATGTAATAAGTGTTATGTTCTGCCACTGTGGTATTATGCTGCCTATCTGAGTTGTTTTGGTTTATGTCCACCTGCTCCCAGTCTTGTCGAAGATCCACATGATTTTGTTGTTCCGCCCTCGTCATACCCCCCACCTGTTCCCTGTTTTGTCTTCTGCCCTCATGTAAGCCCCAGCTGTGTCTTGTCATGTTTAGTGTCTTCCTTCTTTTGTTGGCCACTGTTCTTCTGCTTGTAATCACGTTTAGCTGTGCTCTTTTGCATTAATGCCTGTGTATATTTTGTAGTTTCACATTCTGTGTTGATTCTGTCTGATTTCTTTCCCCCTCAATGATTTTTCCAGTCCCAGTTCACCTCCTTTAAGTTTTGTTTCTTTGTTAGTTTTATTAGTTTGGATTGCTGTGTTCTTTTTCTTCTCATATTGCTTTTTTCCCCCCATTGCGGACAAATATATTTTCATTGCCTTTGTTTCTTCTGTTAACCAAGTCTGCCATAAACTCCATTACTTATGTTTACATTGTGCCTCTCCATCCTCTACATAACAATAAGGAATATTAATGTGTTTTGTGGAAGTTTCTGGTTTGTGTTTGTTTACTGAGTGTGCCTTGCCTACATATTAAATGGTGATTTGCCAGAGTCTACACACGTTTAAACTAAATGAAGAGTCGCTATTTAACCACAGTCTTTCATATGCATTCAGCAGCCCAGTAAACACTAATGTACAAAGTCATAACAAAGGTTAACCACGGGAAAGCTATAAACATACTATTCAAAAGTACAGTGGTCACTTTATAGTTAATTAACACATTCTATTCCAGAGGAAGGCCCCCGTTTTTTTTAAACAAATGGAACAATAAAATTAGAAGACTTAAGACAGTGTATGGAATTAAATGAAACTCCCAGTGATTATACTGAAATGCAATAGGGTCAATTGTTTTGGATATCTAAAAGTACTAAAGGCATATCATTGAGGGTCCAACCAACTGAAAGTTAATAGCCCCCCCCCCCCCTTTTCCTACAGTAAAGTGTGAAGACTGTATGTCTTCCCACTTTAAACAGCTTTAGGCTGAACAATTCCCAGTTGTCATGAACACAGTATGTTGCAGGAAAAGACCAGTGCTCCAAGGGGAAGTGGACAAAGGGCATGAGGGCAAGTGGACAAGGGCATGTTAAAAACACAGAGGAGCTGACACAGGGGCCAGAGTAGAACCTGGTTCGTTCTGTAACATGAGGGAAAAACATTAGCATTAAACTCCATTGGAAAGTGGATTTCTCAACAGTCAATATATCAAATTATGATACACGATATTCAGCACTTTTGCTGAAAGCATCATTAATGTATTCATATGTGTGCTACACATTTATATATGTTATGTTTTATGCATGCCCTTTTAAGCAAGTTTCAATAGCCTTATTAAAGCTGTCGATATAGGCACTTCTAATGGGCTAATGGGTAGGGTTTGTCAACAAGCTTCAGAAAGCTTATGGAAAGAACTATACGAAAGTGTATAAATAAATATATGTCAAAAAATATATGACCAAAAAGCTATAAGATTGAGTGTGTTAATAAGCAGATTGCCCCTTTGCTGCATTAACAGCCTCTATTCCTCTGGAAATGCTTTACATTAGCTGTTGGAACACTGCTGTGAGGGTCTGAAGACATCCATCCAGGAGATTATTAACTAAGGTCAGATATTGATATTGATCATGAGTGGCACACTGGTCCTATCACTGGCCCTATTATTGGGTGATCGCTTGTTCAATCCCCAGGGATTACTCATCTATCCAAGACCAGGAGTCCACCTGACCTTGGTCTCGGGGTGGGTAAGATAGGCCCCCGTCTCCCTTCATCAAAGTGAGTGAAGTTGCTGGATGTCTGTCAGCTGATGAGACAAATCTGGGCAGCTATCTCCCTCCTCCAGCACATGGGGCTGTCCAGCATCATTACCTTAGCTGTGGTTTGAAAAATGGTGGTTGGTGTCACTTGTCTCAGAAGAAGCAGGTGCTTGCTTTCACCCTCCCAGGGAAGTCCTAGCTTGGTGGAATTAGCAATGATTAATGACTGGGGAGAAGATGACTAAAATATGGGGTACAAAAATACATTTTAAAATATTCTTAAACATAAAACCTACCCAAAACCTCAACAGTATTAAATTGTGGCCCAGAAAGAACTCCATAGGACAATAGCTGAGGGTGAGGATACCCATTTAGCCAACATATGGCATAGAGGGCTCATGTGCAACTGCTTCAGAACAAGCATTTTTTATATAGATTATACAAACTGTACACTTAATATACATTGTATGTACACAGCATTTTATAAATATACTCTATTTTATTGCGGTTTACTGTTAGACAACAAGCAGTAATTGATACATATTGAGCTTCTCTTTATGAATATGCAGTACATATATTGGTTAACACATTACAGCATGCTGTGTGTAGATATAATCATTGTAAGTGCTGCTAATGTCTTACAACAGCAAGTAAGGGGGAAAAGAAAAATGAAAGGAAAAGAAGTCTTAACTTTGTGCCCTCTCCATGACTCAACATGGCACTGAAAAGCTTTCCAGATTTCTGGACTGTGTCTCTAACGCCCCCCTAGCCACTGCTATTTATATCCCGCCATCTTCCCTTCCTATTTCCCTGAGCCTCCATTCAGTCCCTGTAGAGAGGGAGAAGACGCTCATGCCTGCCACATACAAACACACACACACACACATGTTGAAAAGAAACATGCAGTGCTTTGAAATATACATGCAGTATTATATTGATTTGCAGCTATGGGAGGCTTAAAGAAATCTGGACGTTTAAGCATCCTGGACCAAGCTCAGATCGCTTCCCGTCTCAGGTAACAAGTCATGAAAGATGCATGATATACGAGCTTACACGGAAGATGCAGATGACTTCAAACATCTAACGGTTAATATGTTCTTGGGGCTGGCCAGCCATTAAACAGCGAGTAAACAAAAATACATAAAAAATTGATAGAATAGCATCTCATTCATGTTTTTACTGTCTTTATAGCACCTTTCTCCATTGACCGTATAATTTCTAGAACTAGCGCATCCTACTGTTTACATTTATGGCATCTGGCAGATGCTCTCATCCAGAGCAACATGCATTTTGTTATTTTATTCCAGTGGGAGGTGGATGCAGAATATGGAGTCTTTCCCAAGGACTCTCATTGTTATGGTGTGCTTGTCTGAGTTGGAACTGAACCACAATCTGACACAGAAGAAGAGGGAATGAATACCTGTGATGTGTGACATTTTCATTCTTAGATACTGTTAGTGAGACAGATTTGTGCAATTGTCAATTAGTGTAGCTTGTGTGTGGTTCGGCAACAAAAACAAGTTTCTGTCGGGCACAAACAACAACAATTTTCTGTAACCACTTCATCCTGTTCAGGTTTACAGGGGGTCAGGAGCCTACCCGGAATGATCGAGTCAAGGCAGGAACAAACCTTGGACAGGGCGCTAGTTCACCACAGGGCATCACACTCACATGTTCACCCACACTTCCACACATATATGGACAATTTTACACAGCCAACCCACCTACCAGCATGTGTTTCTGAACTGTGGAGGGAAACCAGAGCACCCAGAGGAAACCCAAGCAGACACAGGGAGAACACTGCAAACTCTGGACAGACAGTGACCCAGTGTGGGGATCGATTCCACAACCTCAGGACCCTGGACCTGCTCCAGGAACATATCTATTAATATATTGACCAACAGCTGCCATTAGTTTACATTTGTGTGTTTAAAAAAGAAAAATGCCTCAGCCCCTTCATTTTCATTCATCATGGATTACTTGAAGACAAATGTCCTAGCTTTTAGCCACCATTAGTAAATGAGTCACTGTTGTGTTCACAGTGAGAATATAGAAGTCGTAGTCTTGTGCATAACAGCTCCTCCATTATGCCAGATCTTGCATCATATGTGCTACACAGATGGAGTGGGGAAGAGCGAGAGAGTGATAAAGGGAGAGACAGGAACAGAGAGAGAGAGAGCGAGAGAAAATGTGAGGGAATCGAAGGCTGTTCTACGAACGTCAGCGCAGCAAAAATCACACCATTGCTGCCACCACATGGGATTCACCAAGTCTGGTGGGTAATACACCTACTCTTGGTACGGCACTGACATTCAAGAGAGAATGATGATTATAACTTGATTCACATATTTATCACACTGCTGTGGTCGTACAGATATGGACGTGTGTCTGACAGGTAAGACTAGCCCTTATCCTCCTACACTGACCACCACTACCAAGACCTAACACAATATTAACCTGAACACTAAGGTTTGAAGAAACAAATTTTTGTTTTACAGTCGATCATCCTTTTCTTCAGCAGTCACTCAGTGTAGCCCGAGCTGCTTCCCTCCCAGACAACAGTGTGTTTAATCTGCTCAGAATCCTATAATAGTTTGTCAATGTTTGCACAGAGCGATTCGACTGGTTACATTTAAAGAGTTGCAAAATTAAACCAATCAATCACAAGAAAGAAGTCAAGGTGATTTTTATTGTGATGCTTATTTATTGCAGCACAGGTAGAGGCAGCAGGCCTATAAATTAGGCCATGCATCCCTAATCCCATCCCTACTGACTGGGGATTCAACAGATAAGAACAATAGCGACATACTCAGAATATCTGTGTCGAAGACTCCAGCTTTAACATACACACTGCTTCTGGTTAGAACACTTATACCATGTGTAAAAACTTTATAACCGTCTTGCAAACATGCTAACAGCAGCTGTCTTTTGCAATGTGTACATTTTGTGATGAATGTACACATAGTTATAGTCCGAAATGACTTTTGAAAAATCTTTTTACATTAATTTCCATTACAAATTAAAAATGGTTCTTCCCTTCTCATATAAAATGACAATTATTGTAATACATATTATGTTCTTTATTTTGAAGAACATTGAAAAATGACTAACGGAAACTGTACTGCTTCAGATGAGCTACAGTCTCTGACTACATCTACAAGGTGGACCAACATGGTAAGTCCACTCCAGCAGCACTGCTGTGTCTAATCCACTCGTACTTGTGCAATACACATTAACACCACCCTAAAAATACCTGCATTAAGGTAGTCCTGTGGGTGTCCAAACCACTGCAGAACAGGGGATGGGAGAGGGGAGAATAACGGAGGAACAGATGTAGTATGGGCTGTAACTACAGAACTACAAAGTGCATCTATATGGTTATTAGGGCTGATAACATGGATAATGAGTCTAGTCTTAATTTGAATTTTTTCTTTTTTCTTTAGATTGTTGGCACCCCACTGCCATTCTTCTTTATCTGTCAGTGGAGACATACAAACGCACAGTTTTTTGTAACTAACAGTTTCACATTATCCTAAAATAGGCTGGTGACAGACTTCTATTACACACTCCGAGCAGCAATTTGTACTGCATTCCTGAGCATCAATCACCCATCTCCAGATAAAGGAGAGATCAAATCAGCATGTACATACATCTACTCAATGCCAACATTTTCTTATGATCTGTCTTATCGTGGCAGCCTTGGGCATGATGAAATACATGATTTTTACTTGTCTTCCATACGTCTCAAAGATATACGATAAGATTGATGTTGCTCCATTTCTGGCTCACTATCGTCTAATACCTTTATGCTTCCGCCACATTTCTCTGCTCGTCACTTCTCCTGTCTGTAGGGTCTTAGTTTCTCAACACCACTGCCCTGCCTCTACTAACACCCTCTCTCACTCTCTGTGCAGCATCTTTAAACGGAGGCAGAGCTGTTTGTGGAGAGTTAAACACATTGTAGCTGCGACTCTGACTGTTCCTCACCCCTCCATTCAGACTGAGGCTGATGTCATTATCGCGGCCTGGCTGACAGAATAATAGAACATGTTACTCCTCTTTCTGACGCTCTCCTGACCTAAAATAGCTGCACATTTACTTAATCTGGAAGTGTCAACAGCTTCCTGTTATTTGCATGCGCAGTGCTGTTGGAGTGGAGAGTCACAGTCGAACACTTTTAGATGCTTCTTCCAGCTTCAGCGCTGATTGTCACTGATCTTCGTCACTCACCAACTCCTGGTCTCTCACCACTCTCCCTCACTCTAGTAACTGAATATTTGCTTTATTTGTATTACAGGTTTGGCTGGTAAAGTATAGCTCACATTACAGTATTAAAATGTTAATTAAAAACAAAGTTCAATTCTTCTGTCAGGAAAATTCAGACAGAGTTTGTTATTTATTAACTTCTTGACATTTTCCTTTTCTTCACTGTAACACTACCTTAATCTAACAGTAATTCATATGCAAATATAACTTATAATCGCACCTCAAAATATTGATATTCCTTATATTTTATATGTGATATTAACATTGATTTGCACAAACTAGCTGCTGGTTTTTCTACTTTGCACAAAATTTTTTTTTTTTTTTACTGTGAAAAACACTGCTCACCTCCACATGGCAGTCTAGGGTTCAATTGCCAGCTTAGACAGGAACATGACACTAGAAGTGTTCATGGGTAAGACTCCTAAAACTGCCTGTGGCTGCCTATACAACATTATTAAAGCCATCTCTCTGGACTGAACTCCTGACAAATGCTGTAAATAGCAATGGACTCAAATTTAAATCAAAGTGTAGCACAAATAAATGATGAATTACATATAAGCAGAGACGCCTGCAAGCGTGGGGCATTGGTACGGGGGCCCAACTGAGGGGGCCTGCACTGACTGAGCCCCCAAAACCTCTATGGGGTCCATCATATATATTGACATAACTATACATTATAGGTGGCATGTTGGCACTGCAGTGAGTGTCGCCACCACACAGCTCCTCACAATGCACCTCCACCATGGTAACTGTTTTCCAAAAGGATATTTCACAGCCTGGTTACTGAATGTTGTGCGAATGGCCAAAAACTAGATTTGAACTGAAAAGTTCTATAGATATTCACAGCAACATACAGCATTATGAAGTGGATTTACGGATGGGTTGAAGAGTCAAATAAGAAAATAAGCATTACATTTACAATGTAAGAAAAAAAATTAAAAAGTGTTTATGATATTATTGAATACAAACTCCATTAAGTGATGGTTGTGGGTGTCATGGTCATTCCCTCTCCCTCTCCCGTTTTCATCCAATCATAAAGCTTTAAATGTCATTAGCCTTCCAGCAGACAGCTGTGCTCACTTTTATACTGACGCTTGTGTGTCAATAAATAAATAAATATTACTGTGAGAAAACCTACGTCAGAGAGAGAAAGAAGAGGAGAGCAAAAGAGAGAAAGCTGAAAAAGATGGACGAAGGGAGAAAAGAAATGGAGTGTAAGAAAGACACATAGCCAGAACGAGCTTAAAAAAATGTGTGTGCATAAAGGACAGATAGAGGAAGTGTGTGTGTGTGTGTGTGTGTGTGTGTGTGTATGTGACATAAGATGTCTCTGTGTTTATGGGGAGAGGCGCAGTGGGGGGAGGTTTTCTCCCTCTCGCAGTCTGAAGCTGCTGTCAGAAAGCGAGGAAGGAGAGAGAGAGGGATGTGAAGACGAGGTACAGGGAATGGCCTGGAGATGTTTCTACCTCTCTCTCTCTCTCTCTCTCTCTCTCTCTCTCTCTCCCTTCTGCAGGTGTGAAACTTCAAACATGGCCCCTCTCCTCACTCCCTGCTGTAGAAAGTGAAGACTGGCCCTGTCAGAATGGAACGGGGTGTAAAACACTGCATTACGTCCTCTCTCTCCTTCTCCATATGCTGCTACTTCTGACAGTGAAGACACACAAGCTCCTACCACACACACACACACACACACACACACACACACACACATGCACACAGACCTGAAAACACACGTTCCATATGCAAGACACAAAATATAATTAACTCACTAAACCCCAAGGAAACATTCATATTTCCATACCTCCATTCCTCCTGCGTAATATAAACTATATGTTTAGTAAAGTGATTCTTACTGAGTGATTCTACTGCACCCACAGCTTGGATAATCCCCGGAGAGGGATGAAACAAAATGGGACACTCTGGAGCAGCTGCACACAAGCTTAAGGTCACGACGCCCTGTGTCAAGTGTGGGTTTGAGGAGCACTGAACTGTGGAGCAGAATCACTGTGTTCTCTGGAGTAAGGGAGCACTTTGGGAAAATTTGGAACGGTATTTTTTTTCCCTAATTTTTCTCATAACATTAAAGTGTTACGAGGTCAGCTAACTCACTCCTGTTTGCAATGCTACACACACGCTCCAGTAGCATTGCTGTCTCTGATCCATTTGTATTGGCACAACACTAATGGTGCTTTACTACTGCGTAGAACCTACACAACTCTACTTGACTCAGCACGGCTCTTTTGCTTTTCCACTGGCCAAATCTGGTACGTGGTCCCTGGAACCGGGTAGGCTTTCTGTCCCAGCTCACTTCGGGTTCCAATTGTGCAGAGTTGGTACTATATGGTGATGTGTAAACCCTGAAGACCGCTGATTGGCCAGAGCCATGTCAATCACCAAAAAATGCAAAGCTCATTCAAATCCAGCAAAAACCCCCTGCTTCTAAAATCTCTTAAATTACAGCAGCTTTCACATTTTTTTTATCAGACTCAACAGCAGCTCGTAACTTTACCTCAAGGTGTTTTGAAGAGGTTTATATGCTCCTTGGGTCGGTGGCCAATGAAAATTTCCAGTGAAACCCACACGAATACATGATGAGTAAACAGTGCCTAGCTTTTCCGCTGCCGTTGTTGTGGTTTTTGAAAAGCTAGCGATTCCTGTTAGAGACAGGGTTTTGTAACGTCACCGCATCCATATCGTGGGGCAGACCTGCCAGTGGAATATCTTTAAGCGTGTCGATCCGTGTAGAGTCGAGTCGATTAGAGCTGAACCCATGCAGTGGAAAAGTGATACAATACTGAGATCTACCACCCAAACCATACCTGCTCTGTGGTGGTACTGACAACAGAAAAATAGGGCCCAAGGTGGATAAAATATATGCAGAGCAACAAATGGACTACATTCTGTAATTGTAAAACTACAAATTGCTCCTCTATGGTAAGTGGAGCTGAAAGAATGGACAGTGAGTGTAGAAACAAGGAGGTGGTGATAATGTTATGGCTGTTTAGCATTCAGAGGCACAGCTAAAATTTGCCTGACAGACATTTTGGTGAACTGCAGTAGAAACAAACTGCATTTAGAGACTTCTCTCTCTTGAAAATGACCTGATCTCTTGAGGGGAGCAGAAAATATGATGTGAGATGATGCTCAGTGGCAAGCTGTGATCAACTTATCGCCAGCTCATCGCCCTCTTTAATCAAAGGAAAGCTGCTCTGTTCTTTCATCCTTCTGTCTGCTCATTCTCAACACATTTCCCCAAAAGCACTGTAATGACGATTCATGTTTCATAATTGGTTATCTTGACATTTTGGGAGCGGACACCTCATTTGTTTCCTTACCGCTGTGAGCCGGCCGGTAATGAAGTTTGTTCTGCTCCGATTTTTGCCATTTTCTGCCAAGGAACCGTGGGACATTTGCACTAACTTACATGGGTGGCATTATTTTGTGCTACTCATTAAAAATTGAGCTTCCCCCAGCACTGCTGAAACGGGCCTTTATGTGTCAGTGGAAAGCTGGCTTTGTAACCATCTGTTAGTGTGTATGGGGAGGGAGCGGCCTTTAACACCAAGCTAGAAGCAGCCTCTTCGACTTAATCACAACAGGAGACGCCGCGACACTGTCTTTAGAGCGACATTAAAGGGCAGTGACCACTGCCAAAAAGGACAGATGGATCAGGAGGTACAGTAACACCTGACTCCCTTTAAATCCTACCGAGGAGAAATCCTCAGACCTGTAAGAACACAAATCCGGTTAGCTTCTTAATGCAAGAGCATTGCCCTCTACAACTGCTTTAATTAGAACAAAGGGCATCACAATAGTGGTTTCATTACATCAGCTTATCAAAGATATTAAATAAATGAATGGTAATTATTATGTAATAAGACTGTTAATAAGCATTACTAAACAATTAAATCACAATCAATAAGAAATGACAGAAAAAAAAAACTAGCATTATTTTTGCATTTTATGAAATCCAATAAATGGTCCATAATGCAAGGCTTCTCTTTCTCTGCTCACACCAGGAAAACAGCATCTGGACAACAAATAGACCTCCAAATGCTGAAAAGCATGAACTAAGATGAAGATATTGCTTTATTCCTGATCCAAAGGTGGGTAATATTGACTAATTTCTGCTGTAGAAATTAAGCAAATAGAGTTACAAAAGTGTTTCTATGGTAATTCAAACAGTGAATAAAAACTTACAAACAGGGTAAACTTCAGCCACAAACTGGTTTTCTCTCAAACACACTGCTAAAAAATGTTCAAACCACCTTGATGAGGAGAACTGAACGTAAAACAAACCAGAGAACCAGAGATTCCTAACAATCATACAAGCTGCCTTTAAGTATTGCACATTATGCATACCATTTACTGTATTTATATATTATAAAATAAAACGCTTAGCAGTTAAGATAGTTAAGATAAAAACTAAGTGTGAGCAAGGTGGCACTGTAGAGATATATATAGAGATAGTATAGAGATAGTATAGTATAGAGGCAACCACTGAATAATTAATGACCAAGTTACATCTACTGAAATGACCAATTAAGTTTGAAGCTGTAAGGATAGAACCGAGTGTATAATAAAGTGACTGGGCACTGTCAATAGGAGCTAACTGAGAACACATACATAGCAGTGCATTCTGAACTAAGCAGTGAGAATCGAATAAGGTATACATAAAGTGACCATGCATTTTAAACAGTATCATAATATATATATATATATATATATATATATATATATATATATATATATATATATATATATATATATATATATATATACAGACACGCACACACGGGTGCTGGTCAGTAAATTAGAATATCATGAAAAAAGTTGATTTATTTCAGTAATTCCATTCAAAATGTGTTTATTTCTTTTAATTTGATGATTATAACTGACAACTTATGAAAACCCCAAATTCAGTTTCTCAGAAAATTAGAATATTACTTAAGACCAATACAAAAAGAAGGATTTTTAGAAATGCTGGCCAACTAAAAAAAATGAACATGAAAAGTATGAGCATCTCCAGCACTCAATACTTAGTCGGGGTTCCTTTTGCCTGAATTACTGCAGCAATGTGGTGTCGCATGGTGTCGATCAGTCTGTGGCACTGCTCAGGTTTTATGAGAACCCAGGTTGCTCTGATAGTGGCCTTCAGCTCTTCGGCATTGTTGAGTCTGACATACTGCATCTTCCTCTTCACAATGTTTTCTATGGGGTTAAGGTCAGGCGAGTTTGCTGGCCAATTAAGAACAGGGATACCATGGTCCTTAAACCAGATACTGGTAGCTTTGGCACTGTGTGCAGGTGCCAAGTCCAGTTGGAAAATTAAATCTGCATCTCCATAAAGTTGGTCAGCAGCAGGAAGCATGAAGTGCTCTAAAACTTCCTGGTAGATGGCTGCGTTGAATGTAATTACTGAAATAAATCAACTTTTTTCATGATATTCTAATTTTATGACCAGCACCTGTATATGTGTGAGTTACATATGGAGTTCTAGGTAAGTGGCAGTGCAAAGTGTTAGTAAACTGTCCAGCTGACCACAGTGGACAGGAGCTGTACAGTGTGATCGCTGTTAGAAAACAATTAACTCCCGTACCATTCCTTCAGCCTCATTTACATCTAAAAATAACCTTCAACAGGAGGTTTTAAGCAAGGGTTCTTATGGCATTGCTCCAAGTAGTGCTTTGTTTTTATTTTCTTTTTTAAAAAAAGAGTGTACCATAGTTTTTTTTTTCTCTCAAACACGTGCCAAAGAATCTTCATACATGGTAATCAATATTTTTAGTAAATCCCTTGAATAATGTACAATAAAAGTGCCTCAAATAAAAATAGCACCACACACTGACAAATGCAGCTCAGCTTATTATGCATTTATTTTCATTGGGAAAAAGAAGGAATAAAATATATTTGAAAAAAACACTGATTGTGGCTATTGTTATCAGTGTTAATTATAAGAGTAGCTCTCTTCAACAGGGAAACATGGAATTAAGGGAGATAATGATATGTCTGACATGCTGTTGTACTCGTATTCGGAGTCATTACCATTTGTAAAGATGCACGTTTCATAAATAGAAAGGGCCCCGACTGCATCGTGTGTTGAAGGTTTCTAGGGAGGCACTTGGAGTCTGCATTATTAATACTCCATTCGAATAACACTGCTTTTTTTTTTTTTTTTTTTTTTAAGTGGGAGGAAGTTTAACCAAAATGTGTCAAAACTTTCCAGCAGGTGGAGAGACCTGCAGTCTAGGCATTGTGTTTGTTTAATCCCAGTTGTAATAATTGTGGCAGTGTCGCAGAGCGCAGGTCGCATACATTAATATGTAGACAGGTGGGGGGGGGGGGGGGTCACTCAAATATTTGGGGAAAACAGTGGCGATAATTATCTCTGTCATTCTGATGGGGTGCCTTCTTTTAATTCCATTAATGCCTATGAGCTCCAATATTGGTTAATATCTGACACAACGTGGGGATAATGATAATGTCATCCTTGACATTGGCCCATGAAGAGAAGCGCTTTCATCAGGTTTGGGATTCAGCGCAAAACACAGAATGTGGGGCTCAGAAGCCAAGTTGCTTGACTAATATCAGAGACACATGAAAAGATTTGCGGCAGCATAGATTTTCCGGAGTTACACGCCTTACGGGCAAAATCCTTTGTATGGCGGTGCTGTCGCAGCCGATTCGTCTGGATTAAGGCAATCGGGGGGATCGATCTTGGGATTAAGTTTTTGAGGAACGCCATGGAGGAAGGGCTGCCTCCTCAATAAGGGATTTTCACACTGCAGCCCATTGGGATGATTAGTAGTTATTCATCTTTTGTCTCTGTCTGTCTGCCTTTCACTCTGTCTCGCCTTCTCTGCCAAGATTTTTTCACAGCCCCTTTCTGCTCAGAGATTCCCTCTACACTTTGTCTCTTTTTGAAGGACAGGGAACAAGGCTTCTTTTACATGTTACGTTCTGTTTATATGGCTGCAAAGTACACCTCAAACTCTGGTCCCAACACAGATTCCTCACTCTCCTAACATTTCCATAGCAGTTACTGGTTTCTAGTCACTGGATTGAATTTTCTGAGGAATATCCCAGGGATTTTTCAACACATTAATTGAAATGTGTATTCATTTACTTCAGCTTTGGCACCAACCCATTGATCTAGATTGATACGTGTTGTATCAATGTATTCCTGCTGTTTGTATACATATGATTATCTTTGAAAATCAATAATGTGTGACTGAAGCAGCATGGTAAATATCTAACACTTTAAATGCCTAAAAGGCTAGGTCTAGGCTTTTATTCCTCCTTTATTACATTGCAATTTCTAAACAACAGTCCTTAATAAGTAATAAGTCTTTTAACTGAAGGAGCTGAAACTCACAGCTGAATAAGCCTAGAGGTTATAAATGAACACGTAGAAATGAGGTTTTGAATGTTTCTGGTTATGTGTGGAAGCACAGAGGGCCCTGGCTTCAGCTCTAACCATAATGTGCATTTCTCATTACATGAGATTGCTTCCTAATTACACAAAACAGAGGGAACATGATGCCTATTGCACAGCGGGAGAACATTAAAAACAAGCCCATATATCTGGCAACCTGGAAGGAGGATGAGTCAGGCCATGTGTATGTATATATGTATGTATGTCTGTGCGAGAGGGAGAGAAGGATGTGAAGTGTGTGTGCTTCTCTGCAGTGTCTCTGTATGCTGTCCCTCTCCTCCCTGTGCTACTTGTCCTTAGTGTCTGCCAGTGGATCTGAACAAATCACTCAGCTCCTCGCAGGCAGCGTGGCATGCTGCTTTCTCCTCTTTACCCTGCTGTGTGCTCTCTCTCTCGCTCTCTCTCTCACCCTGGGGTGTGATCTGTTGTCCACCCTATTTCCCGCTGACGTTATCGACCTGCCCGGCCCAGGCCTAATTATCAGGCCCACATCTGCAAGGCATGCTGGGAAGCCATGCAGTGGCTAGCTCGCAGAGCCAGTCAATATGCTACTAAGTGACAAACTGATTAAAATGATTCAGACCGGGGCCACTCGGAGAGACGGACAGGAAGATTGTTTGCAAGTAATTTATGTCCAAGAGCTGGCTGTTGAAAAGACACCAGTGACGACTCCTAATATTTAACACAGAAAACCTACCAGTTTGATAATCATTTCAGTAATGAATCTGTATTTTCCCTACAATCATTTTATTACCAATAATAATGATAAATACTATAGACTGAATGTATGCTTATTGCAAAAATATTCATGCAAGACCTGATCACCAAAATGAAATAAATAAAAATGATTAAAAATCAAGCTCTATTATTAGATAAAATAATAGAGCTTGATAAAGCTATTAGATAAAATAATAGATTAAATAATAGAGCTTGATAGAGCTATTAGATAAAAAAAAATTGTCTATCCAGCCACAATTAGAAGACAAGAACGCTATGGATCTAAAAGAATGTGTAGATATGCAGAAGTTTCTCTTTCCAGCAAATATAAAGGAAGAAAAACAGGAAGTTTTCAAAGAAGCTCCTGGCATTCTGAGAAAATGTGCTGTCCACCTTAGAACACATACCTCTACACCACTGCGATGGTATTTGGGTCACAGGGGGCAGAAAATACAACCGATTTTTAAGACTGAACTTGAGTTGAGGAACCATATCCCTGCAGTAACTGCAGCAAGTCTTCCAAAGAGTGGAACCTGCTGTAATGACAGGGAAAAGAAAGTGTAACTACTGAATAAACTGATCTGAGACATTAGGTTACTGATGTTGTATCATTTTGTTCAAATAGAGCACTGGTATTAAGTTCAAATTCAGTGCAGTCCAGACACTAAACATTTGAACACAGTTTAAAGGACGTGTGATTGTCACAACTGAGAGTATTTATTGCTGCATTAATATTAGCAGTGCCAAGATTGTCCTATAATAATAATAATAATAATAATAATAATAATAATAATAATAATAATAATAATAATAATAATAATAATGTATCCAGGTCACTCAGTCCAGGTGGAGATTATATAGAGTTTTTAATGATGTGCCTACTGTAATGTGATTTATACAGTCACAGTTACTGTACGTAATATGGTCATTCTCAACTGACACAGAAGAATTGGGTGTGTTGTCTTGTATCAGGAAGGAAAAGTCAAGCCAACAAACATCACAGAAAGGAAACATACAGTAAACGAGCTTACCTCTATTCCCTGTGGCCCTCACTGCCTCCCTGGCGTGTAATATAGTTTAAAAATGAGCTGGGGGGATAAGTTGCTTCTGATAAACAAAAGGATAATCTCAGAGTAGAGATGGGATACTTGATAAAGAAATTCAATCACAGACTCCCTACATTTAGATCCTTTCTCCCATACTCTTTCTCCAAGACAGCAGAATGGAAATGGCTATCAGCCTGATCCAAATGCCCTGAGGCCTTGCGCCCTTGTGCCCTATTCAGGCAGGCAGCCAATTAGAGTCCAAACGTTAACCTTTAGTGTAAGGAGCTATTCAGCTGTGTTCTAACGTTATTTCAGCTGTGCCACTCACATTCCGGCTTTCATTACAATCTTCCAGATCACAAAAACTTTTCATCTGCACCTTTAGTATAAAACCCTGTACACATCCACACGTCCTTGCTGAGACACATCTCACAGTATAACTTAGAAAGCTTTTTTATTAATAGAGGATAATAAAACACAGACATAACCAATACAAAACACTGCTGTAAGTGTCTAGGATTACGCTGAGCCAAATTACAGTAAAACAACCGGAAACTGACCTTTTACAGCTAAGTTAGCATTCTGTATTAACAAGATCAGGCTCCTCAGTTGACAAAGACAAAACTTCTGCTTCAATTATTATTGTTAGCAGCCAGAGCAAGTGCTTAGAAAATCTAATAAAACTTTAAGCCAAAGCACATAAGGAGAGAATATATAAGTGTTGGCACATGTTTCAAAACTTTTAGAAAAAGAAGATACTTTGTGTGAATGGGGAAGATATTATCAGAACTGTGTGAACAAAAGACTAGAGAAAAACAAAGAACAGCACATTCTAGAACTGTGGGAAAGCAGCAGAGCATTTAAGAGGGGAATATATTCTAGAATAATGGGGTACAACATGAAATGGTGTGACAAGTGCAGAACATTGTAAAACAATAGCTATGAACAAAATGGCATCCTAATCCCTCGTTAGTATACTGAGGCACTATTTTGTTCACTAGAAACACAACTGAAATTTGACACTTCCACTGTTGCAATGCATTTTGGACCACATTCAGCACATGTGAGCTAACATTTACTATAAATTACAAGTGCATTGTGAGAAGTTGGAGTGACTTCAAAATCATTTTATTTATCATTTTACACTATTTGACATTTTACAATTTGGACAAGACGAAAAATACGACCAACATCCTCATTAGCGCCCTAAAATGTAACTAGGGTGCCATTTCTGTCACTACTAATGTAAATGAGAAACACACATAAGAATAGTGTGAATGGGGATATATTTTAGACCATGGGTTCTCAATTGGTCTCAGCCCAGGATCCACATTTTCTCATGGCCATTAAGTCGCGAAACACTTTTATAAAATAAAAACCAAGCAAATTTATTTTTGCTAAATAGCTTTTAAAAACACATTTACATATATATACACATGCAAAGTGAATTTAAAAGCAATTTTCTTTTTTTTAAGAAACTCAGGAGAAACACGAGGACAGCATGTATAAAATTTACTACAATAAAATTTAATATCAAAACTGCACAAAAAGGCCACAAAATTAGATATTTCACTTCTCTGCATTCAGATTACGATAGTAAGAAACTGAGGAGGACCATGCCAACTGCATTTACAAAAGTTTTGTTGGTAAATGTTGCATTAGTTTGGATGGTTTCATGCTCTCATGTGCCAAGCACTTCATTAGAAGCAAATAACACACTGGGGTTTCTGTCCGTGTTTGTCCTCAGTGAAATCAAAAATCCAAATTTCAAATACTTCGAGTTATATTTGCGCTTCGGCATCTTGCCTCTGAACATCATCTCAAATTTAAAGAGAAGGGGAACCAGCAAAAGAAAGGTGGTAACCATGGCAACGAGAATGCTGGGTCCGTGTGATGTATGCCGCTGTCTTTTTTTTTCTCTCCCCTAGATAAAAGACATGTACAAAATAATTCATTCATTGTCTGAAAGGGTTGCGGTGGGTCCGTAGCCTACCCGGATTCACTGGGCGCAAGGCGGGAACACGCCTTCACAGGGCGACACACACACTCTCACATTCACTCACACAATCACATTTATGGACACTTGAGTCGCCAATCCACCTACCAACATGTTTTTTGGACTGTGGGAGGAAACCGGAGCACCCGGAGGAAACCCATGCCGACACAGGGAGAACACACCAAACTCCTCACTGTCAGTCACCTGGAGCAGGAACCGAACCGACAACCTCAAGGTCCCTCAAGGATCTATGTGACTGCACCACTACCTGATGTGCCATCATGCCACCCAAGTACAAAATCAGACGAGCATTATTCTTATTTTTTATTACTATTATTATTTTTTTATTTACTCATTTTTTACAACCTGCCCATGACCCGCCAGTACGTGCCCACGACCCACTTTTGTGTTGCGACCCACCAGGTGAGAATCACTGTTCTAGAGCACTGAATGGGGGATAATATTCTAGAGCACTGAGGGGGCAGAGAATAACCTAAAATGGTTTAAAGAAGGAGACTATTCTAGAACAGTGTAAAGGGGAAGACCTTTTAGAATGAGAATGGTGGTATTCTAGAAAAGTGTGAGGGAGGGTATTCTTGAACGGTGTGAAGGTGGAGTATTCTTGAACAGTGTGAAGGTGGAGTATATCCTAGAACTATGAAGTTGGGGGACATTGTAGAACTGTGTGAAGTGGCTATTCATTAAAAGTGTGAAGGGGAGAATATATTGTTTTAGAATGTGGGTATTCTAGAACAGTGTTTTAGGTTACGAAAGGGGGTAATCTAGAAGAGTATGAAGGGGAGGATATTCTAGAATGGTGTGAAAGGAGGAGAAGATTCTAGAACCGTGTGAAGGTGGAGAATATTCTATGTGAATTATATGCTTCACCTCAGATGTCGAGGCTCAGAGCTGTATTTCTTCCTCTGAGAGTATGTTTTGTTTTCCTCACATAGCCTCAGCCCCTCCAAAACAGCCGGAGACCTGGCACAATCTGATATAAGTGATAAATAGAATAAATTAAATCATTGCTTTGTTGCAGCATTTCAGATCAACACTGAAGGGGGGGAATAAAAGCAAGCTGTAAGATACTGTAAAATGAAAGCTTAGATGGAAGACTAACCTGTCCAGATTTGAAAAGACTGAATGTGATAATAATGTCAGGACCTGACCTCACATGTGCATATGTCAAAAGGTTTAGATCTTATAAATCAGTAGGTGCAGTCTTATTCTTTATTATATACTTTACTGTGAACCCGTTGACACAGCAATCTTGTATAATAAAACAAAACAGCATGCTCTGGAGCTACCTTATCTAGCCTGCATGAGAACTCAGACATTTCTGTTCTTATATAAAGATGTTGCCTTAGGTTTCTTGAACATGTTCACTCTGTAATCCATAATGTATTTTTCTTTGTGTGTAGAAGAAATGTGTGTATTTTGACATCCTTTTCCAGAGCAGTATGGACGAAGACTAATGGAGTCTTACTCTCTGAAAATTGAGTAGCTAATTTTGTTCGTGATTATTTTTTCTAATCATACAAAAACAAGGACCAGCATTCAAGTAGTCTGGCCTTAAACTGCAGCAAATTCTCAAAACATCTGCTCTGGCTGTTAGTGACCATAACAGAATGGAAAGAAATATTGTTCGAGGGCCATTACCCTTTACTGAGAAATGAGAATGTAGCTGTACTGGGTAAATTTCCTGTTATTTGCAAAACGTTGTTGTTCATGTTAGAAATGTAAGGTCCTCACCCCATTTGTATCTTCAAAAGTTACTTTGACTCAGAATCAAGCTGTGTTTTGCTTTGCTCATGCCTATATATTTAAATGGTGCCCTCTTATCCTTCATAATTGAACTGCCCTGTCCGATGTGTCCAGGCAAATAAGAGACGGGATGTATATCAGGTTGTAAACAAAAGTTCCCAATACAAAGCTAATTCTCTTCACTTGTGTACATTTTTTTCCCCTCATTTAATATATGAGATAGTTAAGTTCCTTTTGCAGAGCTCAAATGCTGGTATGCAGCTTTACAAACTTAAAATATATTTTTTAAACTAGTTTATGGCTGTGACAAAATATTACAAATCAAAGGTTCTATGAGTCCATCCATCATATAATGATTGGCGCTGAAGAAATAGTGAAAAATAAACAGTTATGAGGTTTTGACAGCAACATTATGTTACTACATCTAAGCGCTGAAGCCTCTACAGATGCTTAAGTCACTTAGAGATGTGAGAATGAAATATAATCAATACATACACAAACACGGGCTCTACAACTGCCACAGTGTAGCCTCAGGAAATGTCCAGAAGCAGAGCTAAACATGAATCAGCTAGCGTGCGTGACACTGGTGACCTTCGGCAGAAAGCGATAATATATCAGTTAAAAACGGCAGCATTAGGCTGAGTAATGGATCGGTGGTGTGTGTAATGCGTTTACGAGCTGGTGTGTGTGTTTGAGGGTGTGTGGCTGTGATTGACGGTTTTAATAGGGCCATGATGCTTGGCTAATCTTCGTTTTAGAGCACTCATCATCATCGTCATCATCATCATCAGTGAACACTCCGCACCCTTAATCATACAACTCTGCTCCCTGTAGAGCACATCCATCAAGTGTAAGAGTAAAGAGAGAGACACACACACAATCTTCTATCATCTTCCTGTCTTTCTGTCCTTCCTTAATATGAGCACGCACCCACTCAACTCCCAACTGCACATATATACACATTCTATTACAGATTCTATACTGTTACACAAACATTTAAGGGGGTCATATTGTTAAAAAAGTCATCTTTCAGTCCATGTTCACATTAATTAGGAGGTCTGGAGCTCATTCCAACCCACAAGCTGAAATAAAACAACACAGTCAGATTATTTTGGATAAGCCCAAGTCTGAAAATAAAAAAAAAAAAATGAACTGTTCTGAGTTTCTGATGCTTTTTACATGGTGTGCAGAGACTTTAGATGTGAATTTAGATAATCTCACACCCATGTCAGAGTCTCACTAATCATACTGCTGGATCTGAGTTAATGTGAGAGCAACACAACATTACAGGTTTTTGATAAGAAATTAAATGAAGCAAAAAGACAGAACAAAAGTTGAGAAATAATTGTACAAAATAAATATCATAAAAAAGGTAAACGGAGAGGAAAGAGAACCAAGTCAAAATGGCTGGTTCCACTCTGACAGCATAAGCCTTTATTGCTGGATGCACTATATACTTTTACCCAGTACATTAAATATACCAATGCAGTACCAATTAAGTATGGGACTTCCATGCTTGTAATGCATTTACTTGTTCAAACAGATTGCGTGACAAGCTTAAATATACTATATATATGTAGAGCCTACTTTTGCGGCCAATACAACGTCAATTCGTCTTGGGAATGACATATACAAGTCCTGCACAGTGGTCAGAGGGATTTTAAGCCATTCTTCTTGCAGGATAGTGGCCAGGTCACTACGTGATGCTGGTGAAGGAAAACGTTTCCTGACTCGCTCCTCCAAAACACCCCAAAGTGGCTCAATAATATTTAGATCTGGTGACTGTGCAGGCCATGGGAGATGTTCAACTTCACTTTCATGTTCATCAAACCAATCTTTCACCAGTCTTGCTGTGTGTATTGGTGCATTGTCGTCCTGATACACGGCACCGCCTTCAGGATACAATGTTTGAACCATTGGATGCACATGGTCTTACTGGTGCAATGTTCAATTAATGAAGATTGGCCACCAGGCTGCTCCAATTTAGCCATGAAACCTCCCACACTAAAATGGTAGGTGATTTATTTTCTATATATATATTTATAGTATAAATAGTATATATATATATATATATATTATATATATATATATATATATATATATATATATATATATATATATATATATATATATATATATATATATATATATATACTATTTAGGTCACATGAATACATAATTAAATGGAAAAAAGTGTATTACATTGCAAAAGGCAATTTATAAAGGGTGAAAAAATACTCTGGGTTTTTGGGTTTTTTCAACCCAGTCTCAGCCACAAAAGATGGTTTTTGGACTTAAAACTTAAACTCGGTATGAAACAGATAAGAAAAGTTTTCAAGAATTTACTCAACTTCAAAACACTGGTTCATCTAACTTGTTTTTTTTCCTCCTCATTTTTTTCCTTAGGAGAAAAAAGAAAAACTCTACTACAGTTATTTAAGTGAATATTCGATGGAATCCAACACCTGCCATTGTTTTATTATTACAAGTGAGTTTAAAGCGAATGGGTTTTCTGACCTTTTCTAAGTACAGGGAAACATATTGAAACCGTTGTCCATGGTAATCGACCATATGCTACAGATACGGAAAACAGAGGTCAGGTTAGTTTTCCTCCAACAGCTGATGTCTCTCATGCATGGAGCACTCAGGCCAGCTTTTTTCTCTCTCAACATATAAACATCCTTCAGCCAGACACAGATAGGGATAATCTCTTCCTTCCCACCACACACACACATACACACACACACACAAATAAAACGTGCACCACCCCATCACACACACACAGACTCCCTGCGGATTCTTTTTCTCCCTGTCATCATCCCATAATACAGACACACACACACATACACACAGAATGATGGTGGCCTGTACCATGACCATATGGAGGTCATAACTCAAGTACAGGATTGGCCCATAAACAGTCTAGCTGGACTGAAAGAGAAGGATACACAGCTAAGCCTCTGCAGCAAGGCACTAAAGCTTGATTTAGAAAGGCCCCTCTGTATTGTGGCAAGGGTCTGTAAGGACAAGGGATGAAAATTTGCTCAACACTCAGTGATCTAATAATCCACATAATTGAACTGTATGGATTTAAAAGTCATCTTATGCCTTAACTGTGGTTATTTATTACTGTTTTGTGTAAATGGCTGTTTTCTAATTATCTATTAGTGTGTATATTGCTGAATGATATCTGTACAGAGCATGAGAGAGTCCCCCCTCAGGCCAAAACCCATTACAAGGATTCAGGCCTGAAAATTTGAGCTGAAACTGAACAAACATATATCAACGGACAATTTACTGGCAGAGCTGACGCTATACTAACATTAAAAAATGCAATAAGATTGCTATACACAGGTTTGTGCGCATATATAGTGTGGGGTGGAGGAGGTGGGGTTAAAACAAACCAAAAATTAAGTTTTGTTTAATTTACAGTAAAGTATTCGTATTTCATTTAGAGAAAGAATATAATCAGGTTTCAGAGGAAGACAGCAGTGATATCCATTACTCTGTCTGACAAGTATGAAAAGGGGACATCGAGTCTCAATGGTCTTAAAGCAGAGAGTCTTTATAAAACTAAATAGCACCATTTCCCTTCTCAGTTTTATTTTCTCTGAGATTTAAGAATGTAACTTTTGTTGGTTCATGTTTCTGGTCACGTAATTTTTTTTTCTTGTTTTCATTTTTTTCTTCTTTTTTGATATGCACCAATAAGTAACTTTTTTTTATATACACTCAGTTAATATACTCTCTATTCTCTTGTCTTTAAAATATCCCTCATGTTCTCTATTCATAACTCTGTATATGTGATATCAAATAAAGCTGTGAATGTGCACAGCAATAGCATTATATTCAATAAAATGTCTGCAAAAAATGTCTTATCACTGGAAATAAACTTCTTTACAGTGCAGTATTCTACCCATCAGCTCGTGATGCAGGTTTTGTAAGAATCTGTTTTTCTTTTACACAAAAGCGATGCCAGTGTTATCACACCATAGCTGAAGGGGAAGCATGTAAATCTACATGTACAGTAAGAGATGCCATATTGATAGGTTTGGACTGCTATGACCGGGCAGTCTTAAGACAGCTGTGAGAGTGTGAGAGAGAGTGAAAGTGCGCGTGTGTGACATGTGGCCTCTTGGGATGAGGCAGCTTGTCAGTGTTTGTCACCATATGGGAGAGTCACGGTGGCGCTCAGTGACCAGTGTTGACACACACGCACATGTATTTCATATTTATCTGACAGTTAATGTATTATTTATTTATTTATTTTGTCTCCCTCTCTCCTTGCTTATGTTCTTCCCTGTAACATTGCCTGTCGCCCTAATGAAAGCCATTCACCGCATCACACAGGTTACCTAGCAACCACTCCCATTAATGACTGCACCGGCTTTGTTATTGTTGTTATTGTCATGAAGGCAGAAAATGGGAGGAAGTGAGAGTAAGTGTACGAGAGAAAGAGAGAGAGGGTACAAGAGGAAGAGAGAGGAAAGAGTGAAAAACATGGAGAGAATTAAAGGGAGGAGGGAGTATAACAAGCAGAAAGCGTTAAAAGGGGGAAAAGCAGAGGGCTAGAGAATGAAAAAGAGGGAGAGAAGGAGAGAAATTGAAAAATAGAGGGTGATAGAGGGAGAGAGAGGGAATTAGTCAGCTTAAAGGGCATTATGTCAGTATACAGAGGATTTGGTGTTTAAGGCAGGATTACAGACCTCTTGCTTTGATGGAAGGAAGAAGAATCCTCAGGAATCATGGTGGTCATTGTCTTGCTTTGTGGTTGCAACTTTATGAAAAAGGAGGCCAAGGCCTTTAAAATGCAAACAAACAAACAAATAATGCAAGGTGAACACAATAGCTGTGTACAATAATGATCACAGCCAAGGCCACAATAACCCAGTTACGTTGCAGCTGGTTTTGTGTGGCATTGTATTTACAGCATTGTAGGACATACAGATCAAAACATTAAAAAGTGTTATCAGAACCCCCATCCCCAAATAAATTACTAATAAACTATACAATAAATGACACCAATAAGACAAAAAGACAACAAATTCTTTAAACAATACAACAAGCAGAAACTCATCACCTTAATGGCATTGTTTAAATAGATGTGTGAATACACATTTAACTTGCTCGACATAAATGAACATTTGTGTCTGCTTTAAACCTTTCAACTAAGTGTGTGACAGCAACTTTACACCTTAACATCGAATGCTTTAATACAGCTTTGATTAGTGTATCAGAGAATATGGAGTGGTTTTCCCTAAGGTTGGTGATTTCTACTTTCTTGGATTTTCATACAATGAGTTTTTTGTTCTACTTTCAATCACTGAAAGATAAAGTTACACAAACTGGGAATGACTAGTACATTGTGAAAATGAAAAACATTTAGTACATGAAACTCTTTTACTTAACTAAAAAGGAGGAGCCAGAAGCAGAATTGTTAGAGTGATATGGACCCAGTGATAGATGACCATAAGATTTTAAGTCTCCTGGCACAATTTGACTTGACAGGTGTCTTATTTTATTTTTATTTTTTTCCCCAGATGCATTCAATGTTTGTACACACACACACACACACACACAGCTCCCTGTCTGCTATGGGAGTGAGAGGAATGTATCAGCTCAGTGACTTCTGTTTCTGTTACACAATGCTGCACCTAGAAGCATGACACTGAGCTGTCAATAAATACCTCAACTCAAGCCCATAAAGCCCCTGCAGTGGATAACATTAACCTGAGCAGCGCGCTCCAAGTGGGCGGCAGGACAGGTGTCGGTGCACATCAGTTCACACACAAACCTAAACACAACACACAGAGGTTGGTTTTTATACAGTGTCAGGACAGGATGTCATACACAGACTAGTCAGAAACAAGATTAACACCACTATCATGTGAAGTGAATAACAATAATCATCTTTTCAGTGACACTTCTTACTGGGGTGGGGTAAATATTAGGCAGCAAAGTTCAAGTTGAAGGGTTAGAAGAAAGGGAGGGGGAAAAAAAAAGAAAAAAAGAAGGAGCGTCAACATTAAGAATACAACGTTCCCTTGCTGCCTAATACATCTCACTGTTTAATAGATTATGATATATATATAATGGTACAAACTACATTTATTAAGGTTTATAAATGGCTTACATGTCTGTTTACTACGTGGTTATTAATTAGGATATAAACATCTTAAAAATCATTAACAATCCTTTGGAACAGACAGATACAAAGTGCAACATTTACCTTTTTTTTCCTTTTGGGTCTAATATTGAAAGCGTCAGAATTAACTTAAAATATCAAGGGAAAGAATAAGCCAAGACCTGTGAATGTTAATTCTGTGTGGTCAGTATTCAGCAAGATCTGAGGTTTTACTGTATAGATGGATGTGGGTTCACTATTTGGCAAACAGGTCACTGTCACCCTTTCTATCTTTGTGTTATATAATATATTAAAAACATAACTATTAATAAACTGTTTTTTTTATATATAAACATGTAGTCTTATTCTAAAGTGGTACTTATACAGTTACCTTGTAATCACTGCACAAAAACAACTTTGTTGTTAAAAATGTAATTATTTAATGAAAAATAATTAAAGAAATTATTATTATTATTATTTATTTATTTATTTTTTTAAATACACACACACATATATATATATATATATATATATATATATACATATATATATATATATATATATATATATATATATGTATGTATTTTTTTTATTGGAACATGTAGAAGCATACCCTTTTGTTTGTCTGGATATTTTATGTCGGTCTTTTGGCCCTGGAACAGAAACAAACACACAGAGAGACATTCATACACAGACACAGACATAGGAGGCAAGACAGGTGTCAGAGTACATCAGGTCTCACAAACACACACCGCACTCTTCCCTTCGCACTCTTTCTCTCTCTCACACACACACACAAACACCGGACTTGGTCTTAGGCCTTCAGATCCATGACTATAGCGCTCCTCTTATTGACCAGAGTGTCAGCTCAGAGAGAGTGAGGTGAAGAAGCGAGGGATGGTTCAGAGAAAGCAGCAGCGCATTGATCCGGTGGATGGAGAAGCCTTCACCTTTTTCAGCCTTTCCTCCTCTCTCTGCATTCACATCATGCTGCCAGGAGCACTTATTTCGGACACTTAGACGCTCATGTTTGGGAAGAGAGGCGAAGCAAAGGAAACTGTTCAGCGAATCAATGGGATGTGCTAACACTCTAGCTTGGTTTTACTGCCAGTAAAACAGTAGTACACTTAGAAAAAGAAACACCTCCAGGCGTTAAGAGGTTCTTGCTTGTAGGGGAGCCCTATGTGTTATTGAAAAAATGAGCTGATCTCATTGCAGAGGTTTAACTTAGGCTTGAATATTTACTTTTTGTGTATTATAATAAGATTTCAGTGTAAACCTAGCGATACTGAAAGTGAGACATTTCCTCATATGCTTACATGACACCACAGTGAAAACAGCACACACTTTTTTTTTTCTCTCATTGGTACGTTTCATAATATTGCACATAGCCTCCTTCTAAAGGCTTTCCAACCGCTCACTTATGGAGATGGAAATCAATTCATGCTTTTGTAAACCATACACATTTCCACTGAAGGAAAGCATTACATAAAAAGATATGTAGTGCAGTTTCTGTAGTACTGAGCCTGGAGTAGCAACAACAGAGGCTCTGTTCTCCCTGTTACAGATTAGTGAAGCCTTAAAGATATTTAGATAAAAGTAATTTTGAGGTGAAAATGCTACGTAGTGTCCCCTTGATAACTGGCTAACACAATAAAACATTCAGCACACAACAATGAGATTCTCCATTTCTCTGCATATATGTACTTAACATGTTCCTGCTCTGGGGACATTCTCTCACCATTCATGGGTCCATCAGCAGCCTAAAGTCCAAGATAATACATTTCTTATCGGACACTAATTTTGACTTTTTTATAAACATAAATTAAACCATCGTAATTCTTATTCATTATTTATTATAAAAGTCTGAACATCAAAATGTCTTTTGACAACACTTGGAAAATGTTGTCTGAGGTCAGGACAGTAAACTTTTGTATAACTGCTGCATATTTTTAATTTGAAATATTCTTAGATATTTAGGAAGGGCCCAAATAAACAAACAAAATCGTGTAGATTGCCCTTATAAACTTAATTATACACAATTACATAGAAGCTAATGATTATATCATTGCTTCATTATCATCTTCCTTACTTCAAACTCGCTCTCTCTCTCCACTCCCTGCGTCCCTCTCTTGGAGATGAGCATTAATAAAAGGGCAAAATTAGTAAGCAAAGGAAACAATCAACTCAATGGTGTTTCTGTTGTGATTTATACACCTATTATCTCCACTACCCACAGTGCAGAACACAATCCTCCATGCATACTATCAGCTCCTGTAAATGAGAACGAGGTGGATGGAGACGACAAAGTGGGGAGAAGGAGGGTGGGAAACAGCATCCACAAGAACAATAAAACCGAGATAGTTCAGTGCTCGCATTGTGAGAGCCCTTATTTGGAGTGTCCAGTTTGGCATTATGGTCCTGGTAATGGCCCACTGTTTGCTGCTCGTCTGTGAAGAGACAGGTAGAGTGCAGGGTGTGCATGCCCTCAGCCTCAGAACCACATGACAGTGCTTCAAGCTCTTGGAAGATTCACTAATCCTCAAACAGAACTGAAATAATACATTCAGTTTATATAATAATGAAGCATCAATGAGAGAGAGAGAGAGAAAAATTCTAACTAGCATTTCTGATAATTAGATTCACCTAACTATTCAGGCAAATATTATTTTAGGTTCCACACACATACGACAACACTATTACCCACTAAGCCTTTTCACATAACCATAGAAGCAGTAATTTTATGCCTACTTTTGTTCCCTTGACGTCTTTCCGAGGGGGAAAAAAGATCCACTACAAATAACATGCACACTGTTTTATTGCATATGCTTACATTTTCATTAGCCGAGCCACTGACTGACATTTCATTTTACATTGGTATCTTTGTAGACACCTGATCATCCAGTAACTCTTCAAAAATCAATGAAATATTGAAACAGTTTGCTGTAAGAACTTGATAGCATTCAACGTCAAGATCATTCAAAAGGTCATGTGCTCCATCTCTCCAGAGAACAAAATTCTTTGCTACACATCCCAATCGTTTGTGTGCAAGTGTGTGTGGAGGTTCTGTGAAAGGTATAGACGCTGTGTACAAAACTGAACACCTGTGTCAGCAAAGTGTACACGAGTAAAGAATAAGTTCATTAGAAGGGGTGACAGTACTTTTGTAAATATAAAGCATATAAAAGGCAAGCATTCATTAATTTCCTTAATTTAGCTACTCATTCATCTTCTAGGGGAAACATTTCAAACAACATTACCCTGGGAGTGTGCACTGACATCACACCACCTCATGAAGTCAGTGTGAAACATGCTTGGGCTGCCATCTACAGAGATGCCACTTAAATGTGCGAGCACTATCGGTCATGCACCTGGGGACAGGGTAGCACGCATCCTCCATTCGTATTGGCAGAGTGCGACACCAGCCAAGTGCAGTGAAGTCATGTAGAAGTGAGCGGTTAGCACTCTCCCATGAAATCTGCTACAGAGGTAAAGCATGTGTTAGCCTTCATGCTTCCAGGTTATGTGAGACTCTGTGGATTCATAACTGTGCAGTTGTTAGGAAGCAGGACAAAAAAGCTCTCCTGCTTAATGTTCCAGATTATGAGGAAGGACAAGGGAAGAATACTGAAGAGGAAGAGGGAGTAAGGTGTACAGCAATGAGAACATTTGCTCCTTCAAAAAATGTCTAGAAGGAAATTCATGATCTAAATTGTGTTAAAAATGTTACAAATAAAGAAGTCAATTGTCCAGCAAAAAAAAAAAAAAAAAAATACATAGAGGGTGTGGGAAGGATGTTAAAATTGAAGTGTGGAGGGTACGGCTGAAGAAGTGTGGGTTCACTCAGCAAGGAGCAAGAAGGACTCAAAATAACTCATTCCGTGATACTTTATTCAAACATAGCACACGTGATGACGTCACGATAAGAGAGGTACCAATAAATAAAAACAGCGAGTTAGAACTAAACAGACCTAGTTTGCCCGTACTGCAGTCCCATCTACCTTCACTGGCTACCGCAGCCAAACCCCCCACTTTTAGGAACTTAGCCCCACCCCTCTCTTAATTGGACTAACCCAACTCTGGCAAAGGGGTAACAGAGTTACTTACAGGAAGATATTTATTCCCTACAATATAACCAATAACTGATATCCCCGGCACATCTTATTCCGGCTTCACTGGGAAGTATTTATCTATGTACATAGTTTGTTAGTATTTTTACTTATTTGCTTTTTAACTTTCACAGGTTCCCGAATCCAGCTCTTCCCTCCCCCTCTCTATACCTCACCGTGGGCCCTTCGGCTAGCACAAAGAGACAGGAAATTCGCTGCCATTCCCCTAGGAACAGGACCTGAAACACAAGGTAAGTAATAATACCGGCATACATTCCTTAATGTATAATCCAGTCTTGGTGATGGGGCCAATTCACTGACCTCATCACAGAGGGGAAATAACATGATCTATAGCATCCAAACAGCCTCTATCATTTTTAAATGATTCAAAAGACTTTAGATGATAGACATACAGGCTACTGTGATATTAACCTTTAATTGCTGTAATTTATGGTGGCACCACCAATTCCTGGTTGCATGTTTGTAGAAACCAGTTAGATTACAGTTTAATAAATAACATGGACTGCTGGTAGTTTTTAAAGTTTTGTGGCAACCCACAGCAAGCAAACAAAGCAAAAAAGTATCTTCTGAGTGCTCCAGAGTGAAAAGTAGTGGCAGATAATGAGATATAGGCATCTCACCACCCAACTGTACCAACTCTGGAGTGAGACACGAGTGGAGCCAACTTTTCCACCCTCAACTGAGTTCATATATCATGTGCAGTATGGCAGGGGGGAGAGAAGAGAGGGGAAAAGAAAAAGAAAAAAAACCCTAACTACTGTACAGCCCTTTCTGAACACCTCTTTGTGAAGCATGCAAAACTGACACACACCACTGCACCGAGGGGCATACAGGCTGCATGCAGTCTTAATATAGTTCTCTCAATGGGCAAGAAATAGTGAGTCATTACTATTGTACATACAGTACAGTAATTACTGGGTGCTTAAAAAAAAAAGGTAGATATTTTCACGGAAATGGCCATGACTAACCATCCCTGCAAAAACCAGTAATTTCCTGGAAATATACTTGAAATATCTTCCATTTCTCTCCCTAAAAATGTTCAACTGGAAACATCAGGAAAGGCAATCATATCTTACAGCATTTCAGGAAAAAAAACCACATTTACAATGTCTGATTACTAGTTACTGATGCATTCATGTATAAGTAAATGCTGCTTTGCTAAATGAGTAGAAGAAGAAAAAAAAACTGGATTAGATGGGAAATGATTTTTCTCAACCTGCCCTTAAAGCAAGTGTGAATAATAGTGCTGCCACTACTGCTCATCAACCATTCAAAATAATTAAAACAATATATAACATTTGCTTGATGTAAACTACAGCTTCAAAACAATCAGCAAATCAATAAACAAAGGTCTATTTGAGAGTTTGCAGCTAGCACCCACCCCCCTCTCCCCACACCCATATACCCTGGTGTCTGCAGAAAGCAGTGAAGAGGATTATAGCGAGGCTTAATATCAGATTTTAATTACCACACTAACACAGTGATCATGAGTTATTAGTGAGTGATGTTTTCCATTAGGGAGTGAAGTTTTTTGTAGAAGCTGAAGCACAGGCATGGAGCTCTTATCAGGAGTGACCTCTGATGAAGAATGGCATGGGAAGAAGGTATAGGTGCCCGCAAAGGTGCTTTTTAATCATTAACTCATTTATGTCTATAATAACTGGTAGAAACATTCATTTTTATCTAGATTTCTTGCAGGCTGGCAGGGGTCAGCACCAGGTGTTTGCAGACAACACATGTTATATACAAGTTCCCTGTGCGTTTTATTTTCTAAATTTGATTTTTATTCAGTTTTCTTCTCAAATGTGTCCAGTTTCACATGTCAATTCCACATGGCACATTTCCACCAGAAGAGCTCTTTTTGGTTCTAGAAGTGGTTGCATCTAAGATATCTGGAACCTTGGCGCTATTCAGCCAACCGGCCCATATTTCCAGCAAGGATATGTCATCGGTGGGGGGCGTTATTCAGTTCTAGTGTCACTGTGACTGAAATTCAGTGCCAGAGCTGCAGATAATCTGAAAATCGTTCTGAACACCAAACACACACTAGCATTTTCCTGTGTGGCGTCAACGAAAATATAACACTGCAAACGGTCCAGTCCAGCGCCCCTGCACAATAACACTGACTCTCTCTGCTCTTTCTGCAGTGTCTTTAGCTTGACACACCTACAGACATTATCATAGTTTGCACTGAAGTACCTACTACTCTTTGGTTCCAGCTGGGAACAAACTTTTTTAGGTCATGAACCAATTTGTGTTGGTGGAACAGTTCCAAATTAGGTTCAGGAATGAGAACCAAACCTGTTCCTTGTTGGGAGAATTGGGCTAATAGTGCTTCAAAGCTGGGAGGGTGAATGGCATAATATGATTCCTTCAATCACCTGAAGCCCAGCACTGCATCGACTGCTCAAGCAATTTGACTGGATACTTTAACACTTGGAAGAGATCATTATCAATTGTGCCATGATGCTATGGTCCTGAAGGGCCAGTTTCCAGCAAGATTTGGGGAGTCCACTTTGTTGAGCTGTCCAATGATAATGTTGATACTTGATAATGTTGATAGATAATGTTGATAGACCAGATTTTGCATGTATGATAAGCCTATGCCCAATATGTACAGCACATCCACATGCAAGTAATCACTAAACACCTATATAAAATATAGCTTGCATAATACACCGTAAACTACCCAAGGATTATAATGATCAATTACATTATTGACCTCTACTTAAAAGAGAAAAAAAAAAACACACGGCTTTTTAAATTCCATTAATTTTATCTTTAAAATTCGAGGACAAAGCATCTGAAGCTGAAAAGAAAAAGAAAGCAGTAGCAAGGTAGCCTAGTAGCAGAGTTTAGTTTTGTACACAGTCAGAGGTCTGTTTCTTCATAGTCACCTTCCTGAACAGTAGCTAAAGAGATTAAACCATTTTAACCCCTCTAGAGTGGCAAGACGTCTCGGCCATCCAAGAATGCACTTGGCCTCTCTCACACAAAACCATTTCCTGCTGGATTCTCCACGCCAACGACAGGCTGCCTCTGGTGATAGTGTGAGAGTCTCTGGAGTATGACCCTGGTGAGGGATAATAGACCATTTGGATGGTGGGACACAGACACACACAGGTCATAGTCTTGCACTGTCTTAGCCCCAGAGTGTCAGTGGACACTGAGATGCCTTCAGTCTCTGTAATCCTCACAGTACACAGCTGAAGCTCCCTGCTCCCTGTCTGTCTGCTCTTTTATCTCATCGTCGTGTAGACCAACTGTTTTTTTTTTTTTTCTTTAAACCTGTCGGTGTACAACATAACACAGGACACCTGCACATCATACTGGAAGAAACAGGATCAAATAACCTGGGTGGATCTCTAAAGGCTGCCTAGGACTTCACAGAACGCCTGTCATATCCTGTTCATTCATTCATTCATTTTCTAGAATTGCTTCATGCTATTCAGGGTCGTGGTGAGTCCAGAGTCATTAGACACAAGGCAGAAACACAACCTGGGCAGAGACCCAATCCAGTACCGGGCACCGCTCACTCCACTCAACTTCGCACAGCCACTACACCTACCCACATATGCTTCTGGATTGTTGGTGGAAATAGAAGCACCTGGAGGAAAACCACACTGACAGCGGGAGAACACATCTCAAAAACTCCTCACAGATAGTGATCTGATGCGGTAATTGAACCCACAACCCCAGAACAATGGAGCTATGTGATAGTGACACTCCCTGTGACACCACTATGATGCTCCATATCATGTTTGTTATTCCTTAATAGAATTCTGCTATTATTATAGAAAGTTTGTTATATTTGAAATTCTTAAGTATTGTAGTTATTCTTAATTCTTTGATTAAAAAGGATTTAAATCATGAAAAACTAAAGTTTTCAAATATTATAATTTTGATGTGCACAACAATCCAATGTTTTATTTTTTTTAATTAGACACAGCCAAGCTTGTTCTCCCATTGCTTATAGGCTGGAAAGAAAGTGTAGTATTCCACATCATTATGAAGTGATAATAGAACCAGCTCCTATCAGTGTTTGCAGTGGATGATCCATACTGTTTCGAGCTTCAAATAAACAAAACAACACCTATAAAACTTCAAACCCAGGACATTGAAGACATTACCTTGATGTCTTGGTAAAATCCACCACAGTGGCTTCCTTGTCATCCTCATATTCAAATAAACTTACTCAACAATTCTCTCTCAAGGGCTAAAACATCCATGTGAAACATGTTTTTGTGCTACAAAAATCCTTTAGGGTGGGTATCAAAAATGACCACTATGACAGTTGTTTCCCGCACATTAATTATGATATGAAGTTAAAACCATAGTTATGGTTTAACCACCGAAAACATACACCTCTGTTTCTATAATCCTAATTATATTATAGAATTCTATAATACCTCACTGAAAGGGTCATTTTAATAGGTAATGCAGCAAAAACCAAGAGATCCAACATGATAAATGTACTGCTTATTCTTTATTGGCCTCCTGCTTTATTTTTATCACTTTTATCTGGTCCATGCAAGTGTTAAAATTACTATGCTTTGCTTTAAAAATAGCTGACCACAAGATCAAACCAGGTTTAAAAAAAATAAAATAAAAAGTTAAACATTTCCGATGCATGCTTGTTCACATAAGATGTCTAGAGGAACCAGAAAGCAGAAACAGGGGGAGATAAACATGAAACATGAGAGACAAAATCAAAAAGCACTAGACATTTGAAAAAAATAAAAAATAAAGGTTGATATGAAAATACTCTTAGAAGCCATTAAATCTGGAGATTTGGGGGCATTAGAACAAGATTAGAGCGGGCATCAGGCTCACATGAGCTTTTGGCCAATCTTAGCTCAGAACCTGCCAGGCTTCAGATCTACTGCACCAGATGGTCCATATCTTCCATAACATGAGGAGACTTACTTTTATATCCTCTTATTGAATGCCAGTGTCACTCGCTCTCTTCATTAAGACAGGAAGTGGTGTTGTTTGTGTTTGTCTGTGACTGTACACACGTAGTTTATTGGACGACAAAAAAGAAAAATGGCTTTTTACAATGTGTCATTTGCTTCACACTCTGTTTGGTGCGATAGCATCGCTCAGGAACTTGTCAACACAGCAAAGGGAGCGTCACAGGGAGGCTTAACAGCGAGCGAGCGAGAGAGAGAGAGAGAGAGAGAGAGAGAGAGAGAGAGGGTGGGGGTGGTGAGTAATGGCACAACAAGGCCATCAGCCCCTGGCTGCTTGCTTATCTGTTTGAAGGCCCCTGACTTGTTTGGCCCTTTCGCGTCTCTACCCTTTTAAACATGTTTATAATTGCTTTTCAGACGGCAGGCAAACGGAGACAGCGATGTCTGAATCTCCCCTCGTTCTCTCTCTCTCTCTCTCTCTCTCTCTCTCTCTCACCAGGACAATCGAACAAGTCTGACACTCCGGAAACTAGACTGCTCCCAATGACTTGCCTCATCTCAGCCTCCCCTACTCCCCCAACACACAACCCCCTCCCTTAAAGATTGCTTATCGAGCAGCCGGGGTAATGGGAATGAAGGGTATTCACTTTTGGGCACAGTGCCGCAGCGTCTCTCTCCGGCCTCCCATCATTTGGAGGCTCTGATAATTCATCAGGCCTTTGCCTTTAATTAAAAAGAAAAGTCAGGGAGGTAATTGAAAGTAATGTGTTCCTTATAAGCAAGTGCTCCTCGGGAAAGAAAAAAGAAAAAGATGCACGCTCTAATGTTGCTTGACAATGATGATACATCAGTGCCTTTTAATCGATGCTTCACCTGAACCACTGGAAGAACAGTGTTGGGTGGTGGAGGGGGGGGGGGTTAACCAGAACCCCCAACATACACACAAACATTCTACAGACAACAGAAGGAAGCGATGGAATAATACACTAGTGTTCATAAATGAAATGTCTCTCCTCCCTTGAGTGTCTGTTTGGCCTGAACTGTGTATTGACACACAAACAGACACATGTCCCTCTGGAGGCCTGTCAGCACATCCCGGCAACAGTGACCCTCCTTGCCCTTCAGAAGCATAATGAACCAGTGATTTTGACTCCTGCAAGTTTAGTGAGTCATTTTGTAAAAGTAGTCAGTCTTGTATCTGCTGGGCAACAAACATCCACTGATGTGGGTTTACAGCCGGTCTGATTCGATATTTCAGCCCAATCTCACAAACATTTGGAGGAATGAAATGAAGCGAGGGTGCTACTGCTGAATTTTAATACGAATGAAGCTGGAGACAGGTACTGCCACCACTCGAGCTTGATATACTCAAACAAATCCAGTGTTCAGGCTGAGTTTGGACAAACTACTGTTCAGCTACAACTAGGCACAGAAAAAAACAGGGCATTTTTTACTCTGTCAACATGTTTCTAACAAGTGTGTTATGAACAAGTATAACAAATTACAAGGCCTCATTACGTTTAGCTCACAAAAACAAACAAAATCATGTCAGCCATTAATATGTTTCTATAACAATAGTTAGTTTTGGCCACACATTCTGATCATGCTGTCCTTTTTGCATTATATTGTTTTTCACTACCACTGTATCCCTCCATATCTTGCTAATAACTTAATGGTGAACTCTCATTAAGATATTTTTAACCAGTAAATGACCCTGAGTTCATGTTTCACACCAATACATTTTATACAATTTACTTTGAGTAAACACTGACACAAATACAGATTTAAATAAATAGATAAGTTAAAATAAAATAAAAATGTACCATGTTTTTTCACTGTTATAAAGTTTAGCTTTGTTCTTTTAATAAGTCGAGACTGAGGGCAGTGACTGGCTAATGTCTTATTTCATTTTGGTGTTGAATAAACCTTTGTTTGGTGACGTAGTTCTATCTGGAAAAAAAATAATAAACCAAGTATTAGACTTATGTGTACAAGAAACTACAAACACACAAAAACTAAATGGCTAAAGAGTGAAGCCAAGATTGAAGAAGGGTGAAGGGTCTGAGTAGTTTACTCACGTCACAGTGTAGTGAAGGGGTAGTGTAGTGAGCTGAGGCTGATCAGGCTGTTCAGAGAGCGAGTGGAATTTGTTACTGTGACATAGCAACAACATACTTTCCTTGAGGAACTATAATTCGGAGAAAGGAACTGCCAATATTAAAACAATTGACATTATTTTCACTGCTCCATTTATTTAATTCTTAACTTTTCTTGTTTTCTTGTTTAAAAGCAACAGAACACTAGTTCTTGTGATATCTTAAAATTACAACATGGCTGAGCCGTACCACAGCTGCACTTTTCTTTCACAATAACACTCCCTCTCAGGTTCAATTGCTTTAATAGCTATAATGTATATCTGGCACTTGACTGGAAGCTTAGCAATACAGTGTATTGAAATTGTATGAAAGCTTTTGTTCTACTTTAGACATTCACTTATTAAAACTAATCATGACATCACTAGGTGGCATGGTGGTGCAGCAGGTGGTGTCGCAGTCACACAGCTCCAGGGACCTGGAGGTTGTGGGTTCGATTCCCGCTCCGGGTGACTGTCTGTGAGGAGTTGGTGTGTTCACCCCGTGTCCGTGTGGGTTTCCTCCGGGTGCTCCGGAGTGTTCCAAAAACACACGTTTGTAGGTGGATTGGCGGCTCAAAAGTGTCCGTAGGTGTGAATGTGTGAGTGAATGTGTGTGTGTCTGTGTTGCCCTGTGAAGGACTGGCGCCCCCCCCAAGGGTGTATTCCCGCCTTGCGCCCAATGATTCCAGGTAGGCTCTGCACCCACCGCGACCCTGAACTGGATAAGCGCTTACAGATAATGAATGAACGAATGAATGAATGACATCACTAAGCAAGGTTTTGTGAGCATGTTGTTCTGGCAGTGAATATATACCATGTTATGAACATTCCTCGTGGAGCATTATATTAACAGTTCATAACAGACAAGGCTCTAATGTATGATTCATTCATTCATTCATTATCTGTAAGTGCTTATCCAGTTCAGGGTCGCGGTGGGTCCAGAGCCTACCTGGAATCATTGGGCGCAAGGCGGGAATACACCCTGGAGGGGGCACCAGTCCTTCACAGGGCAACACAGACACACACACACACATTCACTCACACCTATGGACACTTTTGAGTCACCAATCCACCTACCAACGTGTGTTTTTGGACTGTTGGAGGAATCAAACCCACAAGCTCCAACCCCCTGGAGCTGTGTGACTGCGACACTACCTGATGCGCCTCTAATGTATGATGATTTTTTAAATGTATTTATTCTTAAACAGTGTCATGTGTGGATTCCCATATGTTATGTCTTCTTAGATTCTTATAAACATGATATTTATAGAAATAAAAAGTACATGAGACAAGTGTGATTAATCACGTGAAAGCACACAATAATAAGATTGATCATTTAAATTACTTGATATCTTTTTTTTTAAAATCAATGATTTAACCTAGCTCACCTGACTGCACAGGATGAAGATTTTATCCTGAGTTTCTAAAAAAGCACCAAACACTCTTGCAAATTAATCTCCAAAGCACTCTCCTGGCCATTCAGCATAAGAGCAAAAGACAAACACAGAGAGTCAGGAATAATGAACAATAGGTAAGGGTCTGGTGTTCTCATTGTGTAGGCATATACAGGGGTTGGACAATGAAACTGAAACACCTGGTTTTAGACCACACTACTTTATTAGTATGGTGTAGGGCCTTCTTTTGCAGCCAATACAGTGTCAGTTCATCTTGGGAATGACATATACAAGTCCTGCACAGGGGTCAGAAGGATTTTAAGCCATTCTTCTTGCAGGATAGTGGCCAGGTCACTACGTGATGCTGGTGGAGGAAAACACCCCAAAGTGGCTCAATAATATTTAGATCTGGTGACTGTGCAGGCCATGGGAGATGTTCAACTTCACTTTCATGTTCATCAAACCAATCTTTCACCAGTCTTGCTGTGTGTATTGGTGCATTGTCATCCTCATACACGGCACCGCCTTCAGGATACAATGTTTGAACCACTGGATGCACATGGTCCTCCAGAATGGTTCGGTAGTCCTTGGCAGTGGCACGCCTATCTAGCACAAGTATTGGGCCAAGGGAATGCCATTATATGGCAGCCCAAACCATCACTGATCCACCCCCTTGCTTCAGTCTGGGCATGCAACAGTCTGGGCGGTACGCTTCTTTGGGGCTTCTCCACACCGTAACTCTCCCGGATGTGGGGAAAACAGTAAAGGTGGACTCATCAGAGAACAATACATGTTTCACATTGTCCACAGCCCAAGATTTGCGCTCCTTGCACTATTGAAACCAACATTTGGTATTGGCATGAGTGACCAAAGGTTTGGCTATAGCAGCCCGGCCGTGTATATTGACCCTGTGGAGCTCCCGACGGACAGTTCTGGTGGAAACAGGAGAGTTGAGGAGAACATTTAATTCTGCCGTGATTTGGGCAGCTGTGGTTTTGTTTTTTGGATACAATCCGGGTCAGCACCCGAACATCCCTTTCAGACAGCTTCCTCTTGCGTCCACAGTTAATCCTGTTGGATGTGTTGCGTCCTTCTTGGTGGTATGCTGACATTACCCTGGATAACATGGCTCTTGATACATCACAATGACTTGCTGTGGTGGTCACAGATGCGCCAGCAAGACGTGCACCAACAATTTGTCCTCTTTTGAACTCTGGTATGTCACCCATAATGTTGTGTGCATTGCAATGTTTTGAGCAAAACTGTGCTCTTACCCTCTGCTAATTAACCCTTCACACTCTGCTCTTACTGGTGTAATGTGCAATTAATGAAGATTGGCCACCAGGCTGGTCCAATTTAGCCATGGAACCTCCCACACTAAAATGACAGGTGTTTCAGTTTCATTTTCCAACCCCTGTATATATATATATATATATATATATATATATATATATATATATATATATATATATATATATATGTGACTTCCTAGATTTAATTTTTCCCTCATATTGTCTCTCATATTTGAAGTGTACCTATGATGAAAATTACAGACCTCTCTCATTTTTCTAAGTAGGAGAACTTGCACAATCAGTGGCTGACTAAACACTTTTTTGCTCCATTGTATATATATATATATACACACAAATGGGAAAGTGTCTGGCTCTCCCTGGCTCCCTGTGCCATATGGTGGGGCACAGTCAGCTCATGCCAACCAACACCAGCAGTGCCAGCCTCTCTGCAGTTAACACACACTCATTACACAGCTCTCATGGAGGGCATTATGACCATTAGGAATTGCCTCAAAGTAGGGGGTGTGTTTGCACAACACAGGTAGCCTGAAAAAAAAATATAATAAATAAATAAAATAAACCTTTTTAAATCAAACAAGGTAAAAGCAGTTACACCACTGCCTAAATTAATAAATTTGCATGATGTGTGAGGAAGTATGCCTTTTAATAAACTGAAAATTAACAAACATGCACAGAACAAAAAGGAAATATCTGAATATTTTAAAAACATTATTCAAAAATTCTCTTTCCCTGCTTGGTATCATTTATATCCTTTGATAAGATCTGATGAACTTAGCAGTTATAGAACCATTTAAAATGACTAGATTAACAAAAATAAATAAGAAAAAATATATATATTAAATTCTAAACCTTGAAGTCATGCCTAGTTTATGCAGATATTTTAAAGTCATAGCAAAAATAAAAACATTTTAAACGGAGGAATAAAATTAAACATGATATGTAAATTAAAACTGAATAAAGACATGATCGATGCAAAACACCACTATTTTGAAACAGCTTTTGAAAAATCGCAGCCCCATATAGAAAAGCTTCAGCATGCTTAATATGACTTTGAGTGTATGGGTGGGAGTGTATGAGTTAATGTCAGTTAAGAGATACATAATTAAGTTACAATGGAGAAAAACGCCAGGCCCATAAGGTAATTTATATCTATAATTCATACATACCTATACATACACATACACACAAAATACGGATTGTGGTATTGCACAGTGATCCAGCCTCAGCTGCAGAATTGCAGTCTAACCATTGTCATTACTGTGACCATTTTATATTGTAATTCACCTTAAAATGTACAAAAAATGTCATTCCTTTTAAAAAGAAAAAAAACCCACAAATCAAAACAAACAGGTTGATTTGTTTGAACAACAGCATGTAACAGGAAAAAATAATCTACCCCCCCCCTCCCATTTTTTTTCTTTGTTACACTCCAGTGCTTCAGCTAGGACAAGTGTATTGAGTAAGCAGACCCAGAGGAAAGCTGAAAGCTAATTGCTAAACTAATGATTTGGGAATGGTTTGTCAACCCATTCACAAAAAATAACTCAATCTGCATTTTGTTTGTTTATAGACATTTATAGGGAGGGAGAGAGAGAGAAAAAGAGTGAGAGAAATCAAAAGTTTGTGGGGCACACTATGACCATTTACATCTGGCATTGAAAAAGCCTGTATGAGAGAGAAACTAAATTCAATGAATGGGTTAATGTAAACAATGGAATGGCCTTCAAATATTTTTCATTCCAGAACCCATAAAGCCTTTACATTAAATAGTAGCAACAAAAGCAGCAAATTCCAACCCTTAAAAGTACTGTATTAAAACAATGCGATAACATTCATGGGCTGAGCAAGAGCCAGAGTCCGCAGTGAATTCAAACAAAGACAATATCTGTCTTTAAGCCACTAAACTACAAACAAACATGTTCTACAGGACAAAGAGAGGATAATAAATCATGTGAATAGAACAACTTAGGATACAACCTTTTCATTTCTATAGCTGTTTTCAAAGACTAGGTACAAACCCCAAAAACACAATTTTATGAAACATCTACATATAACTGCTAGAGGTAGAACTGGTCACAATCACTCTCTCCATTTTCACATAAAAAAATAATAATAAATAAATAAATAAAAACCTCTCACTAGGAACCTCAAGGGAAAACATCTAATAATACACATTTTCCTATCCTCTCCCTCTCCTGCACACATTTACAATGTGAGTGAAATATCATTAGCTTATTTACTGTTATGTAATTAATGGCATTGCAGGGTCGAGTGTAATTAACCTCTCTCTCTCTGGAATTGTAAATGCCAAATGCCAGGCATCAGGAGCAGAAAGAGGCAGAGGTACACTTTAGTCCAGGAAAGTCACTAATAGACCACAACACAATACCATACCTAGTGCTGCTTAAATTACACTGCCACAAGATTAATCAGCAGGACTCGAACATACAGCTGAAAAAACAAAAAAACCTCAAACATATACCACTGATCAGGAAGGATGGGTAGATGAATGGTACATAAATGACTGGATGGCAAGAAAACAAATGGAGATAAATATTTAGATAGATATAAATGTCTTTGATAGATTGTCCCTCTCAGTGTTCAGCTATCTTCAGCAGTTCGTTTTAATAGCAGAAGCATTATAAACAAAGTCTTGCTTATCTGATTAATACACTGGTGGTATCTTTATGGAGATTATGAAGATACATACTGGCCCCCCTGCTCCTATGCCTCCAAACATCACGAGTCAGAAACAAGAGCAGGAAAGAGTAATAACACAGAGGAGTGGAATGATTAAGCACGACCCCACTCTCTCTCTTTCCTGCTCTGGACAGCACACCACTGGCTCTAATTTGTTTTTCTCATGTGGCGACTTTAATAACATTTCCTCTTGCAAATCCACTCAGATGGCGGGTATTATGAAGCCTAGAGTCTGATTATAATGCTACCTTATGGAAAATGTCGAAACGCCTCTGCCTTAATCCCTACTGATGAGAGATTTTCCTCTTTAACTCACGCATTTTGCCACTAAGACCCTGATTCTAGAGAGCCAGGCAGGAGGCTGAGTGCAGTTACATGGCCACAGTTGACCCGGCGATCGCTCCACACACAGACGTCCCACTGGCCTATATGCTGATAATATGGTCTATTCTCGTAGGCCTTCAAGGAGTTAACTGGGGCATATGGCCTGGACCCCTCTCAATCAAAACAGTCTAGATCCTGGTGGTTCTAACCATCAGAAGGACAAAACTCTTTCAAACTCTGCTTTAACACAGGGGTTTTCAAACGTTTGGACAATTGGCCCTTTAGAGCGACACTCACACACATAGTTGAATGTACATGTGGATTTCTCTGCTGAAACAAGACAGCACCTGCTTTAACACAGCTGCATACACTGCCACAAATGGCAATGCAGAACCTGGGCAAAGGAGAGGTTAAATTGACTGAGTGTTGTGAGCAGATATGACTCTTAATGGCATGTCCATTCATGTAAACTGAATTCATGATTTTCTCCACTTTTTTTTTATTAAAAGAGCTAGGTAGGATATACTCCACAGGTTTGTATACACACAATCTCTCTTTCCTAGTTAATCACAGGAATGAAACAAACTGTGTTAGTTGTAATCAAAACCTTTAATTTTTTATGTTTTTCTAGTTTTTCTTTTTTTTATGTATATATAAAGGGAAATGGCTAGAGTATATTTCATTACAGAAGTTCTAAAAACTGAGAAGGCACTTGTAATAGCAGTTACTTAACATTACACAATTTAAACACTTGACCTTCAAGGTGTCTCCTTTATCAGAGTTTAGCATGATGGCAGTCATGTCAAACAGGATGAATAAAACAGTCAGAATGTCCTGCAGTCCTAGTAGCCTGTATAGTGGCTCCTGCACTGAGGGAACCACTCTGCCAACACCGAACACTAGTCTCCTGATCTTCCCTCCTCTGAAGGATAATGTGCAGCTCCAGAAAGTGTGAGAACAAATGATGTGAAGGGCAGTGGGTGAACTGTCTCTTCGCACACTGCATTCCAGAAGTTACTCCCACGTTCCTGCAGAACTGCACACAGCCATTTCCTGAGTATCCCGAGGACTCTGCAGAACCTTCGAGCTGGGTATTAGACATTCCTCATCCACAGCATGATTTGATCCATGTTCATGAGGAAAAAGTAGGAAACAGAAGAGCTGCCATAGTAAAAAGTGCACCATATATATCACGCGGAGTGACTGCTGCGTGGTAACGCACCGCCATCTTGGAACTCGCATGCTTGTACAGGTGCATCTCAAATTAGAATATCAAAAAATTGAATTAATTTTAGAAATTCAATTCAAAATATCAAACTCATATACAGGTGCTGGTCTTAAAATTAGAATATATGATAAAGTTATGATAAAGTTGATTTATTTCAGTAATTCCATTCAAAAAGTAGTATATTACACTCATTCATTACACACAGGCTGATATATTTCAAGAGTTTATTTCTTTTAATAATAATAACTTCTTTTTGATAAATATAACTTGAGGGCGGCACGGTGGTGCAGCAGGTAGTGTCGCACTCACACAGCTCCAAGGGCCTGGTGTGGGTTTGATTCCTGCTCCGGGTGACTATCTGTGAGGAGTTAGGTGTGTTCTCCCCTTGTCTGCATGGGTTTCCTCCGGGCGCTCCAGTTTCCTCCCACAGTCCAAAATCACACGTTGTTAGGTTGATTGGCGACTCAAAAGTGTGTGTGTGTGTGTATGTGAAAATGTGAGTTGCCCTGTGAGGGACTGGCGCCCCCTCCAGGGTTTATTCCCGCCTTGTAGCTCTGGCCCACCATGACCCTGAACTGGATAAGCACTTACAGATAATGAATGAAATGAATGAATGAATTATAACTGGCAACTTATGAAAACCCCAAATTCAGTATCTCAGAAAATTTGAATATTACTTAAGACCAATACAAAAAAATAATTTTTAGAAATGCTGGCCAACTGAAAAGTATGAACATGTCCAGCACTCAATACTTAGTCAGGGCTCCTTTTGCCTGAATTACTGCAGCAATGCGGCGTGGCATGGAGTCGATCAGTCTGTGGCACTGCTCAGGTGTTATGAGAGCCCAGGTTGCTCTGATAGTGGCCTTCAGCTCTTCTGCATTGTTGGGATGTGCTGTACCGCAGCTTCCTCTTCACAATACCCCATACATTTTCTATGAGGTTAAGGTCACGCAAGTTTGCTGGCCAACTAAGAACAGGAATACCATGGTCCTTAAACCAGGTACTGGTAGCTTTGGCACTGTGTGTAGGTGCCAAGTCCTGTTGGAAAATGAAATCTGCATCTCCATAAATTTGGTCAGCAGCAGGAAGCTTCCGGGTAAATGGCTGCGTTGACCTGGGACCTCAGAAAAAACAGTGAACCAACACCAGCAGATGACATGGCACCCCAAACCATCACTGACTGTGGAAACTTTACACTGGACCTCAAGCAACGTGGATTCTGTGCCTCTCCTCTCTTCCTCCAGACTCTGGGACCTTGATTTCCAAAGGAAATGCAAAATTTACTTTAATCAGAGAACATATCTTTGGACCACTGAGCAGCAGTCCAGTCCTTTTTGTCTTTAGCGCAGGCGAGACGCTTCTGACACTGTCTCTTGTTCAAGAGTGGCTTGACACAAGGAATGCGACAGCTGAAACCCATGTCTTGCATACGTCTGCATGGTGGTTCTTGAAGCACTGACTCCAGCTGTAGTACAGTCTTTGAAATCCACATCTCCATAAAGCTTGTCAAGGAATGAGGCAATTGTAACCCATGTCCTGGATATGTCTGTGTGTGATGGCTCTTGAAGCACGGACTCCAGCAGAAGTCCACTCCTTTTGAATCTCCTCCAAACTTTTGAATGGTCCTTTCTTGCCAATCCTTTTAAGCCTACGGATCTAGACTTTTACGTTGGACTAGAGGTTAAGCATTAAATCCGACAGAGGGCAGTTCAGAGTCAGAGTTTATAATGACAACCACAAACTTGCCACACTATTTACTACAATCAAGATGAAAGGGGCGGCTGTGCTAACAGCAGTGGTCTGTGAAGATATTAAATACTATTTGACAAGTTGATAGAAAATTTTCACTTTCACCAGAAGTTGTACTTTGGTGGAACTATTGCTGGCACTGTCTCTGCAGTTTCGAGAAGAACTGCTCTCTTCTGATCACATCTGAAGCTTTCAGAGAATGTGCATAAATACTGATGAAATGAATGCAGAGTACAGACAAAGCATAAATGAGCCTTTAAAAGACACAGCAAACAGTCCGTTTAACTCTATGTGACAGGAACAAGTTGGATATGATCATGAAAAAAGAAAATGGTTGGATTTGGCATTAAAAATCATTTTATAAATAAATAAATAAATAAATAAGAAAATGGCAAAAAAAATGGCCCCTCAAACTTTTCATGGATATGGGACAACTGAAAAGCTTTCAGACTTGATTGACTGGTGGACACATCCAAGAATCAGCAGCAGAGTTCTCACATGAGAAATCCTCCCACTCAAAGTAATGGATAATGTTTTTGAGATTTTTTTTTTTATTATTATTTTGGCGAGAGCAATTTAGTACAGCATAGTTGGGCACAGCTAAGTGCTGCCCACAGTGCATTTTCCACTGGCGTAATTGAATTAAATTTCCAAATTAAACTCGCGTATACATGGAGTGGTTGGAGAAATAAACACTTGAAACAGGCAAAGTGGGAGAGAAGATCACTGTTATACAAAGGTCAATCAATTACGGGTTCACTTGCTTCTGTTCCATAGCTACGTGTGGGTTTACCTTCAACCCCGTTATGGCCACTTAAATATTGCCAGATACTGCAATTAGAAATTATATATATATATATAATATAATATTATATATATATATATATATAAGGCAGAATAGGCAGAATAGGCAGAATGCCATTTTGGCACACTTCAATGCTTTTAACACAGTTTTCATAATACATTCCATGTTCATTTATATTTCATAGGATCACGAGACAACCATTGACTGTGTTTGGCATAAGCAATAGCCTCTGGAGAATTGGATACCCAGTATATTTGGTACTGTTTTCAGCTTGTTCAACCCTTAACGCAGAACAAACATGCATACTAATGAACACTGACACAAATGAACATTTTTGATCAGTCAGTGTGTTAATATACTGTGCAGTGAAGCAATTATCAGTGCTGTGTGACTTGAATACGTCTGTATGAAGCAAGAGGGGAGAGGTGTGTGTGTCTGTCTCTCTCTGTATCCCTGTAGGTTTTGATAAGGTCTGAAAGATGGTGCTATTTAGTTTAGGCTTTGTCCATCACACCTTCCTTGTCCTAAATAGATACTGAAGGCACTGAGTTGAATAGGAAACAGGCTGTGTAAAGGTCAGGTTGCTACTGAAAGTATTAATAACATGTCTCTTTGTTTGCCTGCTGTTTTAACTGAAATCCTGAATATCCAGGTAAACATAATATAGAGGAATAAACTAAGCTCAACACAGGTACAATCTCATGACCCCAAAAAAGAAAAGTAGATAGAGGTACATTACTGGTCACTAAAGGTACAAACAGAATAAATGTATCTTTAAATGGTACAACAGGTGTTTTAAAATCGAGTTGCACTCCCTAAAGGTACATTTTTTTCTCTTCTCCGGGTGGAGAGGGGGATATTTTTAATCCTTTTTCATAGAACCATGTAAAATAAAGGAACATAAGTCCTGTACCCTTTGGTATTGATATTAGAAGAATGTGCATTAAACTTGCTAAATCCATAAAATGTGTTTTATCTTTTCAAAGTAGACACATGGTGTGTGTGTGTGTGTCGAGAGAGAGAGAGAGAGAGAGAATCCATCTTTTTGACTATTACTGGATGAATGTTGGCTCTGTGAGTGGGAAATTGAGTTGAATCTGATTTAAATCGTGGATTTGAATAGTGTATTGGGTTAGGCATGTGGATCAAAAGGGCAATAAAGCTAAATATATCAATATTTAAATTCTTTAGAAGATTCTGGATATCACTGGCTCTGATTAAAAGTTTTGTGGTGTCAAGAGTTTGACATGGCAATGATCCACAAGCTTGTTCAAACATATTGTTAAATAATGGTTGTGCTCTCTGACACACGAACCAAGCCTTCTACCCAACAGAACCCCTTCTAAACCAGGAGCATGGCCTCATCATTCACTTGGTAACCATCTCCATAGAGACTGCATTCAAGGAGCAACAGGGGTGAAAGCTTTGGACCAGTGCCTCAGCAAACGAATGGGCTTTCCACTGCTGCTTTCCCTTCTGTTAGTATATTTAGAGACAACTTCTGTGCACTGCTGTGACACGTGACTGTGTAGATTATCTTTGTCCTACAAAAAACATATATGAAAAATCATTCATTTGGCTCAGCTAATGACTCCCATGTGCAAACCTACTTTTAAAAGTAAAGCATGTCCTTGGTTCACACTTTTCCTGGATGTTTGGGCTATACTACATATCCATGCTCTAACTTATCACTTTCCTAATCCCATTCCTTAACATAAATAGTCCTTCCCTCAGGATAAGTGTTTGAGGAGCCCAGACAAATAAATGAGAAATAAAATTAAAGCAGGGAAATTCACAAAAAACATGAAAAATAAGGAAACCAACAGGTTATTCAAGAGGAAGCATTTAAGTCCATAAAAGAAAAAAAGAAAACTGAAATGAAACAAGAGTGTGGAAAATAACAATGCAGGGCTGTGTGGCAAAGGATAAGCAAATTAAATCTACAGATACATTGTCTTGGTATAAAATTGAAGGAGAATGGGGCTTTGGTGTTGCTGCTTTGAGACTTTGGAAGAGTTTAACAGTCGACAGAAAGACAGACCCCCTCAGTAACCATTATAAAAGCCAAGCTCAGAACTAATTTCCATTGACTGGCATTTAATAAAAGCTGATCAAATCGTGTACTGGGTGTGATAGAGCTAATGTTTTTTTTTTGAGTCAATTTTGTTCACTAATTGTTTAGCAGTTTAAATACACTACAGAAAAAAATAAAATAAAAGAAGAAAAACCTACATTCTTTCACCCCACTCAGGGGGATGAAGGGCAGAAGCTGTCATGCTTGGAATTTTTTAGCATCCACAGGCAATGTGCTAGTGACCTGATCTAGGGCATTTTTCTCACTGGCAGTGAACCCTTACTGTACAGGCTGTGACAGATCATATGAATGCAAAAATAATGCTTATAGCAGCTTTGTCATATTGCTTATTTGTTGAGTGTTTTTAAATTGTACATTACTCTTTGTGCTTGGTCCATCTATATGCAGCACATTATAAACAGAGTCTTTCCAACTGCCTCCATGAAAGTGGCATGAGAAACTAACCAGCAGCTGGCTTCTTCAATCCCGTAAACAAGCAGGGAAGTACAGTAAGTACTCTATTCCTGGTCCCCTCCCTCTCCGCATTAGCAGATGTATGCAAGTTTAAAAGCATTTCAATCAATGAGATAGCCATCAATAATGGAGCGTGCCTTTCAGCAAGCAAGCAGAAACATACGTTTTCATTAAGGAGAGCCTGGCTGCGGGGTGTCCCTGTATTAGAATGCCTTCCTCTGAGGTGGAAGGAAGAGGGGAGAAAAAAAAAAGCCAGAGTAGATGCAGACTACAAGGCACAAAGCTCATTTGCTGAAAGATCTTTCCTTTTTTTTTTGGTGAAAAATAGCTGTGCGTTAAGAGAGGCATGGGTGGATATTTTGCTTGGTTGCTCTAATAATGTGCTCTGAAAAGCTATTGCCATATACCTGCTAGAGATGAGGATGGACCTGCTGAGGATCAGGCACAAAGGAATGAGTGGATGGCTGTTTACATCTGAAATGGATGAGTCCAACTCGCATTAGGAAGCTTAGTGAAGATGTCAGTGCTGCTGGTGGATAATTATAGACAGGAAGTATAAGGAAGCATGTAAGTAGATTTGGACATGTATCTTAGATATAGTCTAGATTTTTAATGATTCTGTTGATCAGATATGACAGTTTGCAAACTGTAACTAAGGAAGGCAAAGGTGATAAAGATATTGCCTATCATACCTGTGTCAGTGTCTGCATTTACTGCTTAAAAATTTGCTCTGTATACAAAAGAGGCATATAATTAAGAATGAACTAATGATGACTATCAAACCAGTGGAAGAGCTTAATGAAGAGGTGGCATGAGGTAAAAAGCTGAATCTATTCAGAGCTCTATTAATATGTTCGGAAGGACTCATGTTGAAACAATAGTAATGGCAACACATGACTGCATTGGTTCTCATTTTTTCCACCTATAATTGAGGACTGTATAGTTCTGTGTAATCTGACTGATTTATCAAGCTCGCCATTAGTAGCTATGTTAAGAAAAGTCAAGGTGGATGGCAGACATTGTTCTTTAATGTAATTTCCTGATATCATTGTAAAATGTGTTTTAGCAATTACAGTAACTCAGATAAAGTTTATTAACTTCAGGAAGCTTCAAGAATAAAATAAAAACACCACCAGCCTCCAGATGTTCAACATCGTGTTTTAATTACACACTTCAATAACACATTTTCACTTAGCCTAATTTAATGGGTTTTTTTTAAGTCTTTTTCTTATGCATGACAGGGGATTTAGCACGTAAATACATCGGCGATTAGCTGAGAGGTGTATCAATAATTATTATTTTTCAAACAGTCAATTGATTGCTACCATGAAATTGTCACATGATTTTGACCTGCTACAATGTGTTCAGAAGTGTAGGTGTAAGTATACAGAGTTTTCGCTTTGCTACAATATAGCTCCTAATGTGTGACAGATGCAGTATCTGAGAAACAAATGTGTATCTGTATCTGTGTATCTCAGTATCTGAGAGACAAATGTGCTGTAATTAACAGGATTTATGTACAGATATTAGCCATGTGGAAAATGCGTATCTGTAGATGTTAGAGATATTCTGATATAATAGTTAATAAATAACAGGAGGTGCTAGGGCAGGGCAGTTAATCAAAAACTAATCGAAATTGACATTCACAACTTGCAACCAACAATCTTGTCTATATAAATTATATAAATTTTACCTTTTTTTTCCTGATTGCAGCAGTGATTCTGCCACATAAAAGCAACATGGAGGAGAACCCAAATGCTGACCAAGCGACTCGAGCAGCTCGCACCTAAGAAAAACACAGTGTGTGGTTTGGATGTCTTTTGCTGTGACTTTAATTAAGATGACACACAAAAAGAAGTCAAATGTAAACACTGAGAAAAAACAGTTTCAGCGACCAAAGCACAATCACACAGCAAATATAAACAGTTCTCAGAAAACAAGAGAGTAACAGTAACATTAGAAAAAAAATCCCAGCTTTAATATTTGAGCATACTGGAGTCACTGAACTATGAGGGTCAAAATACAAAATCAAAATCGTTCATTAAAATGTACAAATAATCATTTTAATTTATTGAACTAATAGCTTACATGTATCTGTGAAAGTGTGTGACTCCTTAAATCTTACCTAATGAAATCTCCATTAACTGCAAATGCTTTCTCACAGGTGCTCATCTATCTTGGGCAATTGTTACATGATATATTGGCCCAGATTTATGTTCAAACAAATTTTCAGATCACACTTACAAAGGTTTGTAAACAGTTTAAAATGCTTAAAAGTTATTAATTATATTGTAAATACACTAAAATTCTCTAAAATCAGTTCTAAAACAGAAAAGGCAACAGTGGCCTGCTCTTTGCTAAATAGCGAACTCGCATCTATATTGGTAACCTTCAGATCTTGCCAAATACTTGCTTCATTTTGTCTTCTTTAAGCAGACCGAAACTGTCACATTTGTCAATGCAGTTAGCCAATTAAAAACCAAGTTTAAACAACTAGCCACCAAGAGAAAAGCTTTTTTAGTCAAAAAAAAACAAAACATAAACCTTAAAATATGAAGTGACTACATTCGCATACTGAAGTCTTAGTATATTCTTTAACTAAACATTTACAGAATGTTATCTGACATCTTCACTATTAGGCAAACAAGAGAAACTGTGTTTATAAATTATTAGTAAGGTGTTTACAACCTAATTAATAACCATGGGATGAACAGAATAAAACCATATACAAACGTTTATAACAGCAGTCTTATTTTAATATAACAAATATATTTAATGTACCAAAATACCAACCCTGCCCCCCCCCCCCCCCAACCACACACACACACCCACACCACCCTTGTTTTTACTGGGTTATTCTCCTGTTGCATAATCCAGTCTCAAGATGTTTTGCTTGAATAGTCTTCACTTTTTTATTTCAGATTACATAATTTTAGATTACATAAGATAACATCTTATTGATCGATTGAGTAAAAAACAAAGCAAAAACAAGCAGCTTGTCATTCTGCTATAGCACTGTCCAATAAAAAGTGACATTTCCTTCAATGAAACAGAGAGTATCAGCTCCACAGCATTATACTCCCTCCACCATACTCCATAGCAATGGTGAATTTCAGGTATAAAACACTGTTGTGTTATCTCAAAAGAGGTCAGCATGATATTTGTCTTCTGTCTTATATGTCTAGTAATTTTCTCTTTGGTTCCTTTCCATTCAAAAAGCAAGATTCTGTGCTGGTTTTTGAACAATGTTAATTGCAAGAAACACCATAAACTACAGAAGATGTATTACCTTGGGGTTCTTTGTTACATCCACAGTGTAGGAAGGAGGTCATTCATACATATTGTTGTTAGACTGTACAATACTCATATTATGTAATATACACCTATTATATTGCATATATTTTGCACTTGTTCTGTTTATCACTACCATCATTACTACCTTTGACTTTTTCCCAACAATGTGAATAATCATGTACAGTAATTTAAATCCCTGATCTCTGTGTATGTGCATGGGTATTTATGATTGTATGTATGTACGTTTTTAAGTCTTTATAGCAGTATTTAATGTGTCACATTTTTCCATTACTTTGCCCAGTGCTCAAGATTGTGTGCTGCTGTTGCAAGTGAATGTCCCTGATGTGGGATAAATAAAGTCAAAGTCAAATCAAACCAAGCCAAAATGTGGACACAACCTGTCCTCACCTGTCTGTGTTTGCGGGACTTCCCACACCATGGACATTGATAAAGAGTTGACTTTTCAATGTTGGTGTTTTTATTGCCACAAAGCTGAAGATGAAATATCATTTTGTAAAGTATCTAAATGTTAATATTTCTCTTTAAATGGAACTTAGGAGATAAGCCCAAACCCTGGAAAGGACTATACATTCCAGTTAGACACACAGACACATGGAGAACACACCAAACATTTCACAGTCACCCACCCATGGGGCATGGTGACTAAACCCACAACCTCAGGACCATATGTTGCAGCAACACTACCTGTTGTGCCATTGTGCTGCAAAAAACAGCTGAGTTGAGATGACGTAGCTTAATTAACTGTGTAATATAAATAAATAAATAAATAAATAAATCTTTAACCTTATTGGTGCTGATTATAATCTCTTTCCACCCCTCTTATGAAGCCCTGAAATCCCCAATATCCATATTTCCATGATTTTCAATTAATCGCGAAGAGAAAAGTACAAAAGAAAAAAAAAAAGTAAGCTAATGATCACTGTCAGATGTACATCAGCCTTAAAACCTCCTGCACCATGTGATTATTATGAATGTAAGTGAGTAATCACACACTGTCACTTCTCAGTCTCAAGTGGGATATTAGCTTTAATATTTTCATAAAAATGGACCACCATGTGAGAGATTAGCAGTCTTACGCTGTCATCAGCGGGACATGGCAGAGTTCCTACAATAGTGCTGTATTGTATTTAGCATAAATCTCATGGGTTATGACATTTCAGAAGAGTTTCATTATGTCCTTTGTCTCTCAGAGAGTGTTAGGTTGCTCTTTAGTTGGTCTATCTATTGCTTATCTGGCAGAGTGTCAAAAAGTGAAATAACTCATTAAACTGAAGCAAAATAATCTTTAATTGAGATCAAATCAGCCCAGATTTCAATATTGATTGCCCGTGTTATTTAATTAAAGGGACATTCCACCATTTTTGTTTTCCTTTCTTCCTATTAATTTCTGTTGCTCAAGCAATAAATGTAAACAATTATCCTTTCTATTATCCTCATGTGCGCCTAACTGGATGTCAAGCATTAACCAGCAATGTAAAAAGTTTAAGTAGTGGGGTATTGCCATTATAACCAATGTTGTTCACTTAGACCTGTTTTAGTAGTGGGGCATAGCCATTATAACCAGTGTTGTTCACTTAAACCTGTTTCAATAGTGGGGTATTGCCATTAAAACCAATGTTGTTCACTTCAGTTGCTGAAGGTTTCAATGCTGTGGCTAGTCTTAACCATAGACGAACTACTCCAAAGCAGACAGTCTGATACTTTTCAGTTAAACTGGCCTCACTGTCAGCATTCTGATTGGCTCTCTGTACATCCGTCCTACATGTCATGCCAATAACAGACCTGCGATTGGTCCTTTTGCATGCCAGGTTAGCAGGCTCCAAAATTGGAGCTCCCTGACCAGTGACTCAAATCCTGCCTATTATAATTTGTCATCAACAAAGCTTGGGTTCCACGGACACCGTGCAACTTCAGCCAGTACCACACAACACAGACAGAAAACCAGATGTCCAAACATACATGGCCAAAAATTTGCTAATCTGTTCGTGTCTGTTAGCAGACACTGACTCTCGTTCATTTATCAGTAACTCTCAAAAACCTGATAATAATGGTTTGTTTCAACAACCCTTATCACTAACACAGCAAGGCATCAGGGAAGTGCAACAATATGTTATTATTACTATTCCAACAAGAAGCCAGTGTCTGTGTTCTGTCACGTTATGTCAGTCCACTATTTTCTTAGATGGTCACTCACTCACTCCTCTTTGCTGCTTCTGACAACTCTGCCTCGTTGCAGCCTGTGCCATAATGTCCATACCAGGAAATCCAATCTAGATTTTCTTGTAGCAAGCTAAACAGCCTAATAGCACCTGTGTGCCTTAAAGCACTGCACAGTTCCCACAAGAGTTCACCGCACCATGATGCCAAAGTTGCAGAGTCTAGCTTTTGGAGAGCTTAGCCCCGGAGAGCATACAACACTGAATGCTGAAAACACCTTATTTGTAATTGTCCTTATAAGCTGGTTACCAAGGCTACAATAATTCAAATGTCATTTTTTCCTTTCAAATGACATCTTAATTCATATAATTATAAAGAATAATAGCAATTAAAAAAAAACAACTTTACTTTCTTAGGTGTGCTATTTCACATTTTACAGATATAAGGAAAACAAAGATGCAGAGAGAAAAAAAGATAATTTGATTATTCACGGTATTCACGGTTAATGTGAGTGCTGCTTTTCTCCCAAAGTATGCAAGGGTAATTAGTTTAATCTCTTCTGTATCATGTTCATGCAAATATTATCATAAATTACCTTCACATCACTCAAACCTGTCAGAAGAGCATGGGGTGATCCTTTAATGCACCGTAATGTACAATCTTCATAAATTATGTCTCCCCCCACCCCCACTTCATCTCACTGCTGCTCAAAAGAAACTACTGCAGCTCGAGCGGCTGCCTCTAATTTTATTCATAAACGGTGGAAAGTTATCCTTGGTGTATGTTACAATATGCAAATGGCTTAGTGCTAATTAAACAGGTGCTTTTGTGTGGTAAGGTGGTAATTATTCAGTGGATGTAAAAATATGAGGTATCTAATTTAAGGCAAACAAACAGAATGCTGCCATGAAAATGAGTTTTAATGAATGACACAGACATAACTGTGCGCAAGAGGAAATATGCCAAAATAACCCTTACAGATATACGAGATGTTTATTAGAAAGACACACTGAACTTTAGTTGTGGAAAAAAGGTATATTCAATAAACAAATGAAACAATTCACTAAGTGTCCAAACATTTGTAGACACCTGCTCAGAAAACATCACTCCTGGAATGAGGGGTATTAATCGGCATGCTCTTCTAGGAATGCGTTACACTAGAAACTGGAACTTAACTGTTAGGATTTGATTGAACTTACCCACAGAACTTCAAATGAGGTCATGACTGAAAAGCTCTGCATCACAAATGATTCACACAAATGATTCCAGTGATACAGTGTTGTGCTCCATTACTCCAGAGCAATGCTGTTCTACAGGCTGTCAGTGCTTCTCTATGGAGAAAACAAGTGTTTGTTTTTTTTTAAAAAGCATGCATTTAGTATGAAGACATTTTGTTGGTCATTGGACTCTCTTTAAAATGCTAGTGGTATGTTTTCTTTTTTAATTATTTATTACTAACACATACTTTCATGCAACTACATTGAAAATGGGCAGGGCGGGGGGGGGTGGACAGGCAGAAATTCATGGAATGTTTTAGCCAGTGTGTCTTCACTGTTGGCCACACATAAACACAAAGATCTTCCCTACGGATTTAAAACAGGCACAGATGTGCTTTTGGAACATTTTCTCTCTCCCCCTCTCTCAGGGTTAAAGAAAATGACAGACAGCTCCATTCTTCTGATCATGCGTCTGACTCGCCAGCTCCCCCTGCTGTTCTCCATCTGCTGCCCCAAACTTCACCAATTACACTGCTTTACTTGACTTGTGTGTGTGTGTGTGTGTGTGTGTGTGTGTGAGAGAGAGAGAGAAAATGTATCAGGTGTGTGTATGTATGTTTGTTCCTCCATGTGCCCCTGGGTTAGGGGTCCTCTGCAGGCCTGTAGTGATGAGGACATGGTGGTTGAAGCGGTCATTCGAGTGTTTCCGTATAATTGCAGCGGTTAAAGCACCACTGAGACTTATAATAGAAAAGATGTCTCCCACTGCCTTCCCTGTGCCTGTCTCTCCAATCTCTCACCATGCCACTCTCGCCCCTGTCTTTCCCTTCCCTCTCCCATTTAATTTTTTCAAATCCAATACCATCCAAACCCAGTTACATTAGTTTCTATTGACAAAGAGGGACAGCCTGAGGGTGGGGTACAGATTGCTTAACAATATCTTTAATTTGTAATTGCTTTCAGCTTTAAACTTAAATAGAACTCTGATGAGCTTTTCAAGATGTGTGGTTTATTTATTTATTCTTCCCCTCCCAAGTATTGAAAATGGTTATTTACCCTCCTTCAGTGCCTCATGGAGATCATGTTTTCTGAAATTCAGCTCCCACTAGTTAGTCAAGCCTTTTTCTTTTGCTTTGGAAATGGAAGAGACTAGCCAGTAGAAGCTGTCATCTCTTTTTTGTTTGTAATACCAAGCTAAAAGCAATAATGGGTCTGCTGTATATATGAGTATGGGTGATTTCTTCACCCCCCGTGTATTTTGTGGACATGTTTAAAGGGCCAGCCTAATTAATATCCAGCACAATGAGAGCACCCAGCAAATGCTTTGTTAAAGAGAGCAGATGTTGCTCTGGTGAACAGTAGGATGCTCCAGCCCAGCACAATTTTTCTTTCTCTCCTGTTCATGAAAATGAGAAATGCATTGAAAGTGTGATGGCAGTGCTTCAACATGATTAACTTCTTTGACATGCTTTCCGAGACGCGAACGCGAGCAGTGAAATATATTCCCACAAGGATGGCTTACAAATGCCTCTCAAAACACAAAGCCAAGCTAAGCAAATATTTGTGAGTGCCCTTGTTTCATCTGCTTTAATTAATGGCACAATTTGTATCATTTTGTTTTTCCTGACATTGCTGTCTGTCATGAACGTCAGTGTTCAGATGAACGTAATGCTTTATGACACAGATTTCCAGTTTTATCAAACCAAAAACTTCAAAGCTCATATCCAGTAGATGAAATAGGCCATAACAAATGATTCAGAGCCATCCTCTTCACATCTAAACACAGGCTAGAGTTTAGCGTTTTGGCTTTTATTTTATTTATATATTTATGTTAAAACAAGATCTACCGTGATTTAATAAACACCAGCAGAGTGAACCATGAATACCACAGTCATTTGATTACACTATTTGTTAATGTCTACAAATCTTTTATTCACAAAATATCATATGAAACCATACGATACTCATAATACCTCTGAGGCATAAGGCTAACATGTATTGGCATAACTGCTTTTATGCAGGTACAAATACATACATGTAATATGGATGCCATATAAGATTTTCGGAACACCTTTCTACAGCATTAAAGAGACACATTATGTATAGGGGCTGTTGCTATTGATTTTGATCTATTATTCTCTCTCTCTCTCTATTATATATATATATTACATTCTGTTCTGTAACAATAAGACCAGCGGGAGTGAGGGAACAACACTAACTCCTCCCTCAACATTCATAGCTGAAGTACAGTTGAGCTCAGCACCTAATCTCCAATTACTGCCCAGAAGCTGAAGTTGCTGTCCACTGCTCTCTCTATGCGTCTCCATTGCCCCTAGGCACTAGTGTTTGTGTTTTCCCTGCCGTGGATGTGTTACATGTGGAGACTACATTTCACTGTACTGGTGTATAATGACAATAATTAATGTTTGTTTACTAGCTATCTTAGAATATTTCCCATTTCAGTAAACAAACTAACAGTTTCCATGAATATTATTCAGAGACAGGCAGTTTAATGAATAGGTTACAGCTAAAGTCCTGCTATAAAAACATTAAATCAAATATGAGAAACAACACAACCCCTTCTCATATTCACATGACAGCCAATGTTATTTTTTGCTAACATAACTTTATTTACTGCATATACTGGTATATATGTGGGCTTAGGCTGTAAGGCATACTATGTGAGAACTGGCATTTTGTCTCCTGGGCTCCCTCTACCTGTTGTTGAGTGTAATAAACATTTACAGTACTATCATAAAATCAAGTCACACAACCATCACTCTTTTTCTCTCAGTCTCACACACACAGTCTCTTGTTCATCAGTAACTCGCAAAAACTATAATACTGTCATCAATAAAGCTTGTCTTCCACCGACACAAAGTGTAACTCTGGCCATTTCAGACACACAGCAACTACAGAAAACACGTATTACCAGACTTGAAGTCTCGTGCTAAAAAGTTCACTAATCTGGCTAAAGTTAGCAGCCGCAAAACCCTGGCTCACTGCTCAGTAACTCTCAAAACCTGATAACATTTGTCAGCAAGACTTATCACTAACTATCACAGCAACACATCAAGAAAGCGCAACAATATTGTTACTTACTGTTCCAACAAAGAAAAAAAGAAAAAAATGTTTTTTACCAATGCACATGTTTTATTCTGCAGGCTGTATTGGTTGATGCGAATGTTGTGAAATGAAGTGATTCACTAAACCTGCATCATGCCATTCCCCCGTTGAGCATTCTGGCAGTGAGAAGCAAGTGCGATCTCTTGAGATTTTATATTTGACCTAAACCAGAAATAACAAGATGATGAGATGTCATTTTTTATTTATAATCCAATGTTTTAGTTATTAGTGAGTGGAGATTTAAATCATTTGATCAAGATAAAGAATATTTTGTCATTCTAAAGGTTGTCATCAAGGACTGTTTCAATATTGATTTAGTTGTGGATTAACTCGGGAGAAGAAAACTTTATATAAAACAAACAAAAAACCCTAGAAGCAACAGTGGGAATAGCCTTTTGCTACATACCCCAGACAGAACATTCCAAACAGATGTAGTACCAACACCGGTGTGACCAGTTTTATGTCCCTGTACTCATCTCCATAAAAGAGTTTGCACTGCAGATGAAGGTGCAGAAAGGGCGACTGTATAACTGTTAGGCATGACCTTTATGGCCAAGTGAACCAAATGAAATCTGGCCAGTGTCACAGACACCTAATGACACTACCAATGAAATCTAGTTCTGAACTACAAACCGACAGTAGAAATGTTGCTTTCAAAGCCTTAATTCAATGACGATGTTCAGCACTTAACCATCATTATGGCTACTTTGCAATATTATTTAAATATAATCACAATGTTATATAATTAAATAGATAGCTATGACATTGCATAGTTTCAGATATGATCATGTATATATTCTAGCAACAAGTTTCAGGCCTCATGTTTGTTTTCATGTCTTTCAAAGTCAGAAAATTAGACGAATTTGCCAAATGTGTTATTTGCACAGACTGCATTACATTATTGTATCTTCTACTTACAAACAACAGTGGAATTGATTTAAAGTTAACAATCCACACAACTAAGTTCTTCTCCACAAGAGCTAAGAATGAGAAATCACAGCTTTGCAGCATTAGTCACAAATAAGTGTGACCTCTAAGGATGAATGAAGGAATAGTGGACTATCTGGAGCGTAATGTATATGGAACACTTTTCATGAGTATGATGCATAGAATACTAAAGAACTGATGTGGTCCAGGTTTGTTATTTACACCTATACAGTCTCTGTTTTAGAACTGGAACACACTCTCCAGGGTCTGGAAAAGGTTGATTTGAGGAAAAGCAAGGGAAGAGGCTTAAACAAATTGCGTTTCGATTAAGATTCATTGTGTACTTTCACACTCAATAAATGTAATTAAACATGTTTTAACAATTAAACCTGTTGTGTGGCTGGCCCCACTGGCTCTACAATCTAAGCACCAAAAGGGGGGGGGGGGGGGGGAACCCCAGAGTAGATAAAGTGAATTAAACCTGAAACAAAACATCAGATTAGAAGAATGTTAGGGTTTACCAGGCTGGAATTCATATAACGAATACGTAACAAAAAATATATGTATAGCAATGGAAAATTTCATAAGAGATGTTGGCTTCTTCTTTTAAGAGATTGAAGAGTTCAGTGCTTGGGTATATATTTTTGTTGTTTTACATTACATCATGAATGATTTAGGGTGACTGCAAAGGGTTAATGAAGGAATAAATGGTGATAAACAATTTGACTTGTGGAGTTTGTCCTTTGTGATAGTGTCATGGAATACTGCTTTTTTGAGGAAGGCTCAGAGTACCAACTTGACGTAGTCCAGGTTTGAAGTGGAGGACATACTCCATAGGGTCAGGAAGAGGTTAATTTTAGGAAAAACAAGGAAAAAGCAAGGTGTTATATATTATGAACACAAATTTCTGCTCCATATTTCCTGTACAACACAATCACAATTATAACTAAATGTAAACAAAGACATTGACATGAAGCACCAAAGTTTCTCCAGATCTTCCAATGACAAGGGTATGCATTTTGAAATGCATTTTTGAAAAATGCCAGAAACACCTCTGTGACAATGGCTATATGGCTAATGGCAGTCCAGAAAAACTAGGCTTTCCTAATTTTGTTATACAATTCAGAGGTTATCTTTGCCATTTACAAAGTCAGACTGTCTCTGTCCGAAATGCTAGGCTTTTCTCTTTGCATCTTCTCTTTGCAATCTTTTTCTGTCTGCTTAGGGCAGAGGCATCTGGAGTATTTTTAGACAACAGAGAGAACTCCAAACATTCAAAATTCATTCATTCATTATCTGTAAGCGCTTATCCATTTCAGGGTCACGGTGGGTCCAGAGCCTACCTGGAATCATTGGGCGCAAGGCAGGAATACACCCTGGAGAGGGCGCCAGTCCTTCACAGGGCAACACACACACACACACACACACACATTCACACACTCACACCTACGGACACTTTTGAGTCGCCAATCCACCTACCAACGTGTGTTTTTTGGACTGTGGGAGGAAACCGGAGCACATGGAAGAAACCCACGCGGACACGGGGAGAACACACCAACTCCTCACAGACAGTCGCCCGGAGCGGGAATCGTACCCACACATTCAAAATTACTAACTGAAATAAGGATTGTTCTATTCCTGCTCCATAGGTGGGTATTATTGACTTTACTTTTGCCATTTCAGAATGTGAAAACGTCTCCAAACTCGGAAGGCAGCAAACTGCATTAATGAAAGTGATACAGAACTAAACAACTCGACTTACAGATGAGATTATGTAGTTAATCTAACTGTGAATGACAACTTACAGAAAAGTTAAACTTATTCACAGCCACATACAAAGAACAGTCATTATTTTCCCTCAAATACAGAGTTCCACCTTAAAAGACATGGAGCTTAGAACTGTGTTGCCCCACCTTTAAGGAAACAAAGAAGCATATATGCGACTGCCTGGGATTCTTGATTTTAGAAGAAATGTTGAGTTTTGGAACTTTTGATAGTATACAGTGTTTCCTACCTGTCATCACACACTGTTACTGGCTGGGTCATCCACATGAAATAAGATCCCTTAGGAGTCATTGTCTCTGTACATGGAGCTAAATTAACCTGCATACATCCACTCATCTGACCCATGAGCAGAAGTAAACAGTTTCTAAAAGCCAGATGCATCAGCACATGAAATTGATTTTCTCTACAAGGTCACGATGTACCTTTTACCTGCATGAACCACACAGTGAACTAATGGTTGGCTTGCAACCATAGAGACAGTATTTGCCTATTAACAGCCCAAGTCCATTATTACAGGTCATTCAAATCAACAATCAGGGTGCACATTCTTGCATGTCCTCCTAGGATTTTGGGGGCCAGAGCAGCAATATTAGCCATAATAAGTGGGGCATATTTATTGGTAGTCTTATCAATGAATATGCCCATGTGTATATTTGAATTATCCATCACACCAATGTAGTGTATCAGTAGGCTGCTGATGAGGTCTGTCTGGCTAGCTAACGAGCTCCGATACTGGGCTTCCTCCATTACCTCCCCTCCCTAGGCCTCTGCCACACTGCCCCGGAGATCATCATTTTCCCATAACAAACCACGGATTATTATTCCACCGCCGACTGATTCCTGGGCTGGAAAATTATGCGCTGTAGCCCTTCCTCCCATTCTGAGCTGGCGATTCACCATGTAAAGCTGCAGAAATGAGTCTAATCATGGGAGGAATTATTGCAACGGCAGAACACCATAACATATAGGCATGCTTGAATGCTGTGCTGAATGCCAGTGCTTTAAGCTATAAGGTAATGAGGGGAAGAAGGTTGAGAATTAGAATTTTAGGGTTATGTTAGTTCTGTGAAAATTATGTACAAATGAGCAATAAATGTGCTTCACAAAGGTTCACCAGTGTGATTCCAATGTGTGTAATTTTTGCCTCCCTAATGATCATTTCTTCCTATTTCTATGTTTGATGTTCTTATCCAGAGTAGTTTTAATAACGTTACATAGATAAGATTGGGATAGCATTGGGAGTGCTGCCCATGGACTTGTGTGTAGTTTTCTTGTCCAAGGTGGAAGATAAATCCCAGTTTCACCTAACAAAGGAGGGTAGATAATCCATCACACTGCACTGAGTGAACTCTTTAATCTTTTAAAACTCCACATCTTTAAAACCCTTTCCAAAAAACATGCCCCTGAATTTGTCAATGAAAGCAAAAGTCTTTGGAGCATTGCCACAGAACAATCACTTTTGGCTCTCTAAAGGACCTTTCAATGGACAGTTCTTTAGAGAATAATTTTTGTAAATAAAGTCTCCAGGTGTGAAGAATCTTAAAGTTTAAGGAACAAATGTTCCATAAATATTAAATGTTCCATAAAAGTTAAAGATTTTTTTTTAGAACTCAATGTCCACTGATGTTCATTTGTGGCACAGGTAGATCACAGAGGGGCCTGAGAATATTTTATACCCAGTCAGCAGCAAGTGCCATTTTCTTTAACATGCATTAATTATACCTTCATTGCTCTTGTGTACACGCCTTGGTGAACCAAGTGTTTTGAGGCTCATTTCACCTCACTAATTTTGATCTGCACGCATCAGCAGCACACAGAAAATCCCATCAATAAAGCTTGGACAATTTTTGAAAACAACAACCAAAGATAATGGGCCATATTCACCACAGCTGTGCAGAAACAAACGCAAGTCACAGTTCTGAATAATGAACAAACTGCTTTATGTAGGATTTAGGGAACTGTGACAAGAGCAAAACAATCAGTGATTTGGGTTTGATTCAACAAGCACCTTCAGCACAAATGCTTTATTTACAATGAACATGCCCCAATTTGGCCTCATATAAACCAATCAACAATAACATTATGACCACCTTGTTTCTACACTCACTGTCCATTCTCTCAACTCCACTGACCAGACAGGGTTGGCTTCCTCAGGACCCCACAGAACCACCAGGACATGGTAGTGGCGGTGTTACTGTGTGTTGTGTTGAGTGGATCAGATACAGCAGTACTGCTCAAGTTTTAAAAACCTTGCCCTCTCTTAGACACACCTGCCTTGCTGGTCCATCATGCAGAGTCAGGGACTGTTGCAGCACAGTTTGTGTTGTCTAGTCCATCCTTAGTCATGCTAGAAAAGTTGGGTCTTTGGACTACTCTCAATCCAGCAGTGAACCCAAGTTGTTTAAAAACTCTAGCAGCACTGCTGTTTCTTATCCACTCCGGCACAACATACACTAACCCACCAACACCACGGAAGAGTCACTGAGGCACTGAGACTGATCCACCACCCAAATCATACCTGCTCTAAAGTGGTCCAGTGGGGGGAGAACAGGATGAAAGGGGACCAAGAATGCAGAGCAACATATGCATCACAGTCTGTAATTGCATTACAAACTACATAAAGTGCTCCTGTATGGTCAGTGGAGCTTAGAGAATGGACCATGTGTGTTAAAACAAATGCTTATAATGTTTTATATAGTATACATTCACATGAAGCACATGGATGTTTCAGTGATGAGCCAATAACAAAAGAGTGTTCAACAGCTCATAGCCTCATAAGAGGAGTCCAGGGTTGAGCAAAGAGTGCACTGAGCTCTAACAACTTGCTAAACCAAGGCTGCATTAAAGCTCCATGGTTTGTTGTAATTACATGGCATAGTGGGTAAAGTTACAGACCCGTGTGCTGAAGAAGAGGATCTGAATCCCTGCTTAAGAAGCAAAGTTGAGCTTTTTTTAATTCCTTGGGGAATTAAAAACATCTTAACACTCCATTTGTTTTCCTATAAAACATGATTAGGCTATCCCCCTGGCTGAAAATATGTTGTGAATTAAATGAAGTTTTAATCACGTTCATGTTGGCCTTTTTGAGCCCTGCTTCCAAAAATGTTTGTGTATTGGGCCTATGTGCAAGCTTCAAGGACCAAGCTGGATCTTTTATTTTCAAGCGTGTTGCATTAAAGAGCCCTTTAATTTTGACTATGAGCTGGGGTTATCAGATTACATAGAAGTCATTTGACACTGGTGTTAGTTACGGTCCAATTCCATCAACACACACACACACAGACACCCCAGTCCACCCTTGCCTGCTATAATTGTTTAAATTCCCTCCGCTAAGCACAGTTTGCACAATGGCTCCATTTAGGAGAGTCCCATATGATTGCTCCATGGTCAAGCTGGGAAGATTATCTCATGTCTGTTTAATGGAAAAGTCTGCCATCTGTTTATTTGTATGTGCACGCGTGCTTTGTGTGTGTGTTTGTGTGTGTGTGTGTGTGTGTGTGTGCGAAAGACTTCGATACAGAGCTGATTTCATTGGAGAAGCTAATCTTAAACAAGTAAGCTCTCGCACAGCAGAATGCCCTTGAACTTTGTTTGAACCCACAAATACAGCGGTCGACTTTCTTTTACTTTTAAACTAATCACTCCTGAGGGAAAATACAGATCCACAATCTCCACTCTCCAGCCATGCAATGAAAAATAAACAAATAAACAAATGGGCATTCAATTGTAAACTCTGATATTCAGATAATGCCCGGAGCTTCGATAAATACATGGGGGAGTGAGGGGGGGGGGGGCAAGATCTACATGTAAAAAGCGGTTAGCTCCAGGGTGATGAGACCACCTCCTACTTTTGATCATGTACCTGCAGAGCCAAGTTGAATCAGTGCTGGGTTTGGAGGCGTGTGTGTGAGAGTGAGTGAAGGTAACAGAAGATGGGTTAAGGAGAGCCTAAGCGTAGCCACTATTCCCAGTTGTTGCTTTAAATAGACCAACTCCCTCCCCACACTTATTCTTCCCCAACTAACTCTTAGATCCACCTCACTCCTACTCTGTTCACACTCTCACATGCACTCCCCTTGAGTTGCTGTGAAGAACATTTGTGATTTTTTTTTTTCTTCTTCTGCTGGTTTTTCAGTCTGGAGGTGAAAAAGAACACCAGGCCTGTTCCACCTGGGCCTCCGTGGAGAATAAATCCACCACTACTAACAACACAAGACAAAGCAAAGCGCTCCATATGAAAGTGCACATTTCTTCCCATAAGGACGACTCCTATATTTAGAGGCTCCGTCCTCTTAAAATGCGAAAGAGCTTGTTAAGTTTCCCATGGCACTTTCCTTTCTGAGAGGAAGGGAATGTGTAAAGAATGCGATTTATTTTCAGAGCCTCGTCCCGTTCTTTCCCTTTCAGCGCACTTGCAAAAATAAAGGTGCCAAGAACGTTCTTTGGAGCGATGCCACAGTAGAACTACATTCAGTGCCCCAAAAAACCCTTTCAGTGCAAGCTACTTTAACCCTCTACTTTCCACAGTGTCCTCTGCTGGCCGCTCTGTACATCCTTCCTTGTAACAACCAAGCATGGCTTGTCATTTAATAAGTTGGAATGAATAAATACTGCTGTGTTTTTCAAGACAACTAACTACTTAGTAATTATTAAGTGATTTACTGGACACTGTCATCCTTCATGAGGGAAAGAAATTCACTGAAAGAACATGAATGACAAGAAAACTGAACACGGACACTAAGGGCTTACTGAGCTGAAAACAGAAATAATAATAATAATAATAATAATAATTATATATATATATATATAAAGGAACATTGAGATACAATGGCTACACAATTTACATATTATATCAAAAGACAGGACTAAGACAAAGGGTTAATCAAAATAAAGGGAATGAATGCACCTGAGAATAGTGTGTTCCTATCGCCACCGACGGCTGTCAGGTACATGAGCAGGGCGGATCTAAGGAGGAGCAAGGACACAAACAGCAGTAGCATGTGGACAAAAACATTGCACATGCCACTTTGGCTGGTCTCAAGTCTGATGGGGGCAGGGTAGTGCAAAATTAAAGGAATAAAAAGAATAATAAACATACAAAATGCCCAAGAACAATCCTAAGGCAGTACTTATTTAATCAGAAGACATTTTGATGTCATTGTTAATTTGATAATGTGCCTCACTGCTGCAAGAGGTGGATAATGGCCATTTACATTCACATCACCCTTATCCAAGAGTTACAGGGAGACTCAATTTCTAAAAATAAAAAAATAAAAAAGGCTGGGTTTCACGCAGCCAATACGTAATCCATTAAAATATGTTGGGTTCCAAGAGATATCACAATCCCAAACATGGATCAGAGCCATCCCTAATTACAAACCAAGCCAAGCCAAGAAGCATTTAGCAACTTTTATTTTTAAGACTGTAGGTTTTAGAACAGTGCTATGCACAAACACTGATTAAAACAGCTGCCTTTCTGGATGAGAAAGAGAGGTTACACAGAAATCCTGTGGGAGAGAGTAGAGTTAAGACATCCAGGCTATCCTCTTAACACTTCATTATCCCTTAAATCTCGAACGGGCCACCTACTAATTAATTTAATGATATTAATATGTCGCAATAAAGGCAAGAGAGCTGGCGGCGGGTACAGAAGGAATGAAAGGGGCAGAGAGAGATGGAGAGAGAGCAGGAGAAACAGGAGTGAGGCAGTGAGTAACCTCTGGGGTGTCGTGGCTTAAGGCAAGCTTTCCTGCAGGCCTGGGCTCCACAGTGCATGTAATTAGAAGAGGAGAAACCAGAGGTGTACGACTTCTACATTTAATATCCCTCATCATTCTACTCTGCACATGATGTATGTCAGAGAGAAAGAGAGAGAGAGAGAGGGAACAGAAAAAGAGCAATGTATAATTTCACGTTAGAACGAAAATAAAACGGACATAAACTGAGGGAAACAGGGAAACAAAGATTAAAACAGAGGACGGGATGAAGACAAAGGGATAGAAAGGGTAAAAGATGAAGAGAATTAAAAATAATAATAATAATAAAAAATAAGCGAGAGAGAGAGAGAGAGAGGGATGACCAAAGGGAGGAAATTGGAAAGAATGTATGAATTTAATTGAAAATAAAATTTACATGTGAAAATGAACAGAGTAGAAAGAAACATTAAAAAAGAAAGGAAAGAATGAAAAAATGGAGAGAAAATGTGAGAGCATGGAGAAAGTATAAAGGGCAGAATGAGGGTTTAAAAAAAAGCACAGGTCACAGAGAGAGAGCAAGAGAGAGAATAAAAGTAAGAGGAAGTAGATATAAACTAAACCATAGCAAATTAAGATTTATTCGAGCGTACTGGGGGGAGGGTGAAATGCAGTTATGTATTCCGAGACTAACTCTACACCTTGGGGTTGCCTGTGTGGAGCACATTTAAATCCAGTGTATGCCACTTTCACTCCATCCTTTAGCAGAGACAGATCAGGTTTGTGGGCTGTGTCCATGCTGCGTTTTGTGGAGCAGTATCATGTTTTTTAATTCCGAATGCTCGGACGCCCTGGCGCAGAGGGATCAGAGCGGCCTGATGAGTTATTGGCTCGGCTCCACAACACTGGTCGGTCATTCTTCATGCATGTGGTGAGGAAAGTAAAGTTATTACAAGAAAACCTATAAATTATTTCAAGCCTTACAATCTGGTGAGACAGCCCGTGGAGATCGATGTTTGCCTTTGTTTCCATAGATCACGCAGACTCGTGCATCCACCAGTCAGTGTTCGCTACTGTATTTCAAATGTACCGCAGACACAAATCAATCTCTACGACCCCAAGTACAAACAGATACCGTGCATGCTGTAGTCTGACACAGGGAAGGTGAATTAGGCTTTAAGATATACTCTTACCAACAGTGATTATGTAAGAGTGTTTTTAGTAAAGAGATTTAATATATGGAACCAAAGTCCAAATGGGTCTTTTAAAGCTTAGAAAACTGGTGTACTTGCACGTGCCTTTCTAATCATGCTCCTGATTTATCCTCAGGTATAATGCACCCCAGCCCTAAAGCAGTACAACTGGGTTCTCTGGTGTGAAGAGACCCCATTAAATAAATTTGAGATGAGTTAGAAAGATCCATTTGTGATCCAGAACTAATCAAGCTCTACAACCCAAATACAATCAAATACCAACAGCACAGCACAACAAAGTCAATTGCTGGTGACAAAAGCACAAATCACAATGGGAATGCCACAATAATGTCTTAAATGACTTCTAATGTATTTTAATCATAAAAAAAGTTAGAAACATAAACACTGATAAATTGTAGAGAAAGAAACAAATTTACAAAAATCAATCAAGCAATGTTGCGAAGATCCTCCAATAATAAGGAATTTTAAAGAACACAAGATACTGCAATTTTTTTGTTAATATACATTCATACATACATATCTTCCTTCCTGTGTCCTCCTAAGTTCTGAATAAATGAAAAAGACTAACAAAAAAGCTAACATTACAATTCACAGAACAATACAGAAGGCTCTTTCGCTAAGTGTATGATTTTTGCTCTCGTTCTTTGATCACACAATGTGTGGCCATTAGTTTAAGTGGAAAATTGGAGCAAATGACCATAAAGGTCTCTTTAATAAATGAAAGAATACTATGCAGTGTTTTCCTGCTTCTACTAAATGAACCCTAACAAAAAGAGACGTTTCATTCTCTTCTATTTCCATGATCTACAGTTCAAAATGCTTAGATCGGGAAAAGGCTACAGAAGTTAACCTTGGGCCAGTGGTTCAAAACCAAGGTAAGGAGACAGATTGATATAATCAAGAAGACTAGATTGCTTCATTTTCTACACAGAGCCTTTGACCCAAGGACATGAATGGAAATGAACTTTCTGTATACAACTTTGAGAGGGGATAATAAGGATTGTCTGCGTCAGTACCATAACTTTGCAGACAGATAAAACACACCAGGATATGTATGGCCATTTATGTTTAGAGTATTTTCTTTATTTCCTTAAAGGTGGGTGCACATAAAAGTGTCCTTGATGTATTTGCCAATTTGCAGTAATTCAGAATGCAGAGTGTGAATGCAGGAGATTTTCTTTTTCTTTTTTAATCTTTTATAACTCTGTGGTGTTTCATATTCTGTGCATGTAAACATGTAGCGTTCAGCCTTGGTTGTTCTCAGACTGGAAGCGCTTTTGTCTCTTTAATAAGCATCTATGTTTTAATCACCATCCACATCAACACACTCACACTAATTCTGTGTTAGCATTCATCTCCTGCAGAGACATTCTCGAAGATTCATCTTTCTTCAGTTACGTAATTGTCTCACATCTAAATTAAACTGGATTCCTATCACACCATGTTCTCCGGAAGCTGTTCGCCTGTCTATGGAATTTTCCTTACATCTGAAACCCGTACCAGTTGTTATGGAGAGAGAAGCCGTGACCTCTGACTTTGCCAAAGGAGGCACGTTGTTTGAGCCATGCTTGATGTTCCACAACAAAGAATGACAGCACTGAACAGCCTCTTAAAGTGAGGAATATTCAAGCCTTTGTGCCCAAGTCCTGAAAACTTGTCATCTATGTTTCAAGCCTGCATTAGAAAGAAAGCAGTTTTATTTGGAGGGGCCATGACTCACTATTCACAAAGTTTCTTGAGCTTCTTTCCAATAGAGTGAAACGGCTACCAAACCGGCAACGCAGATTCCCCAGAGAGTGAAGCAGGCACAGTGACTAATAATACTTCATTTATTCCATGTAGTATTGAGACAGTAAATAGAAAAATAAGCAATTGGTTTTGAGCATGACAAACACTTCCCATAATAAAATATTATATTAAGTCTAACTGACAATTTTCCACTTAATCCAAATCATTCATCCAATCAATAAACATTCAACCCCAAAGGCACGTTTGAGGTTTTCTTTAGTTACTATAATAAAACTAACAAGCCTGTGAGGAGTCAAAATGTTATCTATGATAATGAAAGGTGACACATTTGTAGAATAAGATTACATATAGCAAACGTTATTACATACTTCCATTCATTAGCTTAAGTACACTAGACTGAATGACTACATTAAAGGTAACAGGAAAATTGTGTGTTCTACTTAAAATCTATGTTGGCGAAAGCCACATATATATATATATATATATATATATATATATATATATATATATATATATATATATATATATAAACTCCTGTCTAAGGTTAAATGAAATGGTGCTTTACAAAAGAGAACTGAAATGGTGTCCTGGTAACCTCCAGTGGATATTGGAAATGTCGGCCACTGACCCTGTGTTCTATTGTCCCCTCTCACTGCCCTGTTCATTTGACCTAATTGGTGGATCAGCCAGCAGAACCTGCTACAAGGTCTGCATCAATCCTACTTACCTCAAGTCTAAAGTGGCCACTCTGAATGACCTTCTGTCAAGGTGGACAGAGTGTGCGTGTGTGTGTCCATGTGTGTTTGTCATAGTTTAAAACCAAACAAAATATAAAAGACTATTCATCTTTTCTGGAATGATGCCATATAAAACAGCTATTTCTTTAAATTACTACCAACTTTTATGTTTACATACACACAGTTAATATTTATGTAATATAATATAATTATGTAAAGACAGGATCACCTAAAAAGCAGTTAAATACTTAGCGAGACTTGTGATCTTACATATGCTTAGTCAATCAAAGAAAAAAGTACAGATCGGCCAGACTGAGGTAGATGCTCAAATTGTTCCACTAGTATCAGGGGGCATTAGATTAGTTGAGGCACATTTAATACGTTCAGAGCCCACAATTTCTTTTTCTTGCCATCAGACATAGTCACATTTGGCTGTGTGTGTGTCTGTAATAGAGAGGCTAAGAGTACACAACTAGTAACACAGACTCTAACCATGTTAAATGTTAGAAAACAACATGCAAATTGTAAAATGCACAGCAGATATACATCAGCACACATGGCCTCATGGTTATGATACTGATACTAACAAGGCAGGGTGATGCCAAACATCAATGGAGAAAAAAGTAACATGATGCTAGACAATACATTTCAAGATGAATGGACCAATAGAAAAGCTTCAATATTCAATATTTTCTATAATCTTTTTACATTGACTTTCATTGTGAGTTGAGCAGATTTTTTGCAGATATTTTGCGTTTATAATTTTTTATTTTTTTTGGAAATGAATTATATGCAAATAGAAACATGGTGGTTGAGGATATGGTGGGAGGACGGCTTTTTTTTGTTTTTTTGTTTTTTTCTTTTTTGAAAGAGGTGTGCGCACACGTGAATGTCGTGTGTCGCCACATCAGTCACATTGAAATGTGTGTCTGCTTTAGCCTTGCCATACAAGGATGCAACATCTGCCACAGCCAATCTCCAGCATGCCCAAAGGAAATGCCAAGCTAGATCCATTTCAGAACGCCTCAGTTAGCGGTGAGGGAGACTTTAGTGACAAACCGACTCCAACGTGCTGGGACATTCTGCATCTCATCTTCCTTTTTTTCTCCACTCATCTTCTGCTTTTCTTCCACCCCACCCCCACCCTCCCTCCATCACTTCTAACTATCTCTGTGAAGAGCACTTTAATTCCTTCCGTTCCAATCCCCACATCACATCAGTTATTCTACACGCCGGTCAGACAAAAAGGATGATCTCTCGCTCCCTCTCTTCCTCCCTCTTTCTCTCCCTCTCTCACACTCTGCAGACACAGCTGTCGGTGATAATCTACTTTTACATCCCCCTCCTTAGTCTCTGATTGATTGAAAAATTGCAGCGCGAAAAGATATGAAATGCCCACAGACAGTATCAGGACAGAATGGGGGTGCGTTTCAAACCGCTGAGCGTTAAATGTCCCTGGGAGACTACGCCAGCTCACACAAGCAGCAAACCCTCCACTCTGAAGTGCACAGCCCCATTAATTGCCATTCAATTTTACATTGCCTGTAAATGCGTCAGCCGTGTTCAAATATAGTCCGAACCTTTCAGAAAGAAAAGGATCATTATGTATCTAGAGTTACGGCATGTACGTGGGAACAAGTTCCTGTTCTAAAACATCTATTTAATTAGCACTGCTCATTCATTTCTGAAGGAAAAGGTGAGATTGTGGTTGATACATGACGGCAAATGTGCTCTACATATAGGTGTCAAAAAGGGTTCTTAAGAAGAAAATGCAAACTATCCAGATCCAGATGAATAATGATGGATAAATAAATGTACATCTTGCATCCAAACATTATTAGACACCTCTTGAAATGAGAGAAGTGGTCTATTTTAAGGTGCACCCATCATGGATAGAGGGGTGCAAACCATTGTTTATTCTTCATGTAAAATCAAATGAAACTGGACATTCTGGAAAAGCTGCAGATGAGTTTAGGCTCACCAGGCTCAATAAAATCTCTCAGCTACACATATATAAAGCCCCCAAAAAGCACCGAGCTGTGGAGCAGTGGGTGCAATCCAGAGCTAATCATCTGTGGTATCTGACCAAAGTTGTTGAATACAATTAGAGCCACACAGCAATATTCTAATACCTAGTGAAGCACCTAAAGGCATTAAAAGGAGCAAAATGATCATTTAAACTCCCTAATAAATGCTTTAATTTGAAAGAAATGTGGGAGTAATTGGATGTATCTATTCTGCCTTTTAACTGTAAAAACAAACAAACAAAAAAAAATAAATGAATAAAACAAATATATGAAGGGGAACAAAATCCCAAAATTTAACATTAACCCAAAGCACATTTTAAATATCCTGCCACATTCCACTTTCCAAATCCTATGAGAACAAAGAATGGACCAAAACAAACAAATTATTTCATTTGATTACAATTAATTTAAAACCTCTCTGTTGAAGTGAGTGTTTAGGAGACATGAGGACTATTATATTTTTCATGTGTTTAAGGAGCTCTGCTTTTCGCCAGTGAGGAGTGTTAGCTCTTAACCTACTTTAGCTCCTGGAGGAACTGAAGGTTGCTGCGTCTTCAGCAGGTCAGTGTGGAGGAGAGACTGCTGACAGGCTGCAGGACAGACTTTATATATTTTAAATAAATAAATAAATGTATAAATTAAATAAATAAAAAAAACCACAATACTGTCAAAGAGAGCGAGAGAGAGAGAGAGAGAGAGAGAGAGAGAGAGAGAGAGAGAAAGTGAGAGAGAGAGAATAAGGGAGGCACACACACCAGAGGAGGAAATGGTTACTGCAGAGATTTCCACAATGCTGTACAGAGTCTGATGGAGAGAATCAAAAGAGCTGAGAACAAACCTGGAGCAAGAGAGAAAACCAGGCCATGAGAGGTTTAATGGAGCAACAACACCACTGCTTTGAGTAAACTGATGATGTAAGACCAGGGCAGCATTGCTGATTCAGAGAGCAGGAAAAAGCAAGCAATGCTTCAGAACTGAACGAGGCCAGAAACAAAGGCCGATTTGTCTAACTTGTACTCAGGGGGTGGACATGCTTTCTTTTTTCCTTTAATATGATGCTTTCCAAATATATCACAAGTTTCAGTGACATTAAGGTGTGCATTAAAATAGTGAATTATTTCATATGTAGAATTTCAGTATTCTATGCTAAAAATGTCTTACCAACAGGAAAGGTAGTATTGGATGGGCCTTTTTTCCCACCACATAAAACTACAAACTAAACTTCACCTATCACTCACAAAATAGCAGCCAACACAGTTTACCTAAACAATATTAACCACGCCACAAAAAATACTTTGATATATATCATTACTGCATGCATGCATGCATGCATAGTGATGCATTGTTAAATCAGTAGCTAGCATATTTTATTATTTGTAGCTGTAGTTGCTTTAATAACACTTACATCCCATAGTATGCCAAGCCTTTACTGCTACCAACATGCACAGCTACACCCAGTGAATAAAAGGCATCTCCCACCTTTCAAACACCTCAATGTGTTTGGTGGGGAATGCTAAGCTATACAGTGGTAATGGAGGCACTGGACATTGCATGGAGATGAAGAGGGGATGCCTCTACTGACCTTGCTATTCCAATGAGCACATTTCTAACTCTTTCTCAAGAAATCCCAGTCCTCCTTGTAGGTCTGTGTTTCTTCATACTTGAACTAATTATTCATAACCCCACTGTAGCGTAAAAACACACCTCATTACTTGTGTTTTTTTTTTTTTTCACTTGTCTGGAATAGCTACTGAACTGCATCAACATCTGTCTCTTGGAAAAGATAACCCATCTTGTGTAAATGAGAAGGTCAGGAAATGTGATTCTCAAAGCAGCTCCATCTAATTTTTATTGATTCCTTTACGAAATCTAAGGCATTTACCAGTGTTGGCTGGAATACAGCTTCTTATTTTACACAGATTTTGGAGCGTTGCTGTGAGAATTTGATTATATTCAGCCTCAAACATTAAAGTCTGAAGTGCTTATTTAAGATCTTAAAAAGAACTTTAACTATCCAATTTAGTGTTGTTTATTCTGTACAAGTTTCAGTTACTCCACAGCATTAGCCTCATAGCACTTGCACAACACAACAGAAGCAAACTTCAGATACTGCATTTCTTGCCTCATCAATGTAATGATGCACAGGGATAAGTCTCCTAATTATCTCTTTAAAAATGCTGTACATCAGGCAGTGTTTTCTTTTGCTACTCTTCATGAAATCATATGATAGCATTCTACTCCCCATAATTCCCACATAAATAAACCATATCCTATTTTGTCTCCACCAATATTCAGTGTCTTAGAGATTTAAGACAACCACATGGCATCTGCTCTGATTTCTAATCCTAGGAAATTCTCAGTAATATATTCCACTCTCCATGCGAGCCATGATTTTGTGGACTAACACCTAAATTACAACTTTGATTTGCTCAATAAACCAGCAACAAGGCAATGTGAAGAAAATCAATATATGTTTGTTCACTGCAAATTGGAGACTGTTGTTGTTTCACATGCGGCATATGATAATAATAAAGGCTTAGAAAGTTAAGTAAAATCATAAGAAAACAATGCCGGCAAAAAATAAATAAATAAATAAATAAAATAAAATAAATAAATAAAATTGTAAATTAGTAATTTGCTTAGAGTGCTGTGATACATGGAGGAGAAGTGTTCCTCTAGGTTTTGCATCTGAAAACATTCCATCACCTTAAGTGCAAGGACTAATACTAAAGAGTCAACACAAACCATTAAGTGGCCTCTTCACCTATTTTATCATTGCCACTTAACATACAGACCACTGAACACAGGGAAAGGGGGGTATGACAGTATGTAGAGCAACATATAAACATTATATAATATAAGCCAATAATGTTGGCTTTCCATGCAAAATAAACTGTGTTGTCACTACCAGGAATGATATAAAAATGCAATATATATATAAAAAAAAAATTGCAGGATAGTGGCCAGGTCACTACGTGATGCTGGTGGAGGAAAACGTTTCTTGACTCGCTCCTCCAAAACACCCCAAAGTGGCTCAATAATATTTAGATCTGGTGACTGTGCAGGCCATGGGAGATGTTCAACTTCACTTTCATGTTCATCAAACCAATCTTTCACCAGTCTTGCTGTGTGTATTTGTGCACTGTCATCCTGATACACAGCACCACCTTCAGGATACAATGCACATGGTCCTCCAGAATGGTTCGGTAGCCCTTGGCAGTGACACGTCAATCTAGCACAAGTATTGGGCCAAGAGAATGCCATGATATGGCAGCCCAAACCATCACTGATCCACCCCCATGTTTCACACTGGGCATGCAACAGTCTGGGTGGTACGCTTCATTGGGGCTTCTCGACACATAACTCTCCCGGATGTGGGGAAAACAGTAAAGGTGGACTCATCAGAGAACAATACATGTTTCACATTGTCCACAGCCCAAGATTTGCGCTCCTTGCACCATTGAAACTGACGTTTGGCTAGGGTTTGGTTTGGCTATAACAGCCCATCCGTGTATACTGACCATGTGGAGCTCCCGACGGACAGTTCTGGTGGAAACTGGAGAGTTGAGGTGCATATTTAATTCTGCCGAGCGCAGCCATGGTTTTATGTTTTTTCGATACAATCCGGGTTAGGATTTCCCCATGCATTATAATGTGAGTGGGGGGAGAGAAAACAAACAAAATAAATGGGGGGAAAAAATAGACACATTTACTGGACTTGCAACAGTGACAACATTGTCAACAATAAATTACAAAATTTAAAAATTTAGTTTTATATTAAAGTAAACAGACAGACAGAATTTTGATATATTTATCACTTAGTATCTGTCACTACAAAACTAAGCAGCGTGCCAATGTACGGTCAATTGCTAAAAGAAAAGGGGACATACACAATTTATTTTGTTCTCTAAATGCTCAGAGAATGTTTAGTACATTTATCATTGTCACAAGAGCTTCAGAATTAAGGAGCTCCTTGGAAGCTTTTTGAGAGTTTGAACTTCTAAAACAACCATATCTTGCCCTCAGCTCAGAGCACAGAAATATATTTTACCAACGTAACAAACATGCAAAAGATACACATTTTATAGAGGCCTTCATTTTATATATTTATTATAAAGCATGGGACATGAATGTTGTGCATGTACAGGGGGTGTTTTCCCTCTGTCCGCATGGGTTTCCTACCACATTCCAAAAACACATATAAATAGGTGGATTGAATATTCCAAAATGTCCATAGCTGTGATTGGTGCCCCATCCAGTGTGTGTTCCTGCTACAGACCCCCATCTGACACTGAACATAATAAGCAGGTATATTCAATGAATGAATGTTTATACTGACAAGCTGAAATGAGGTTCACCAGAGAGACTTCTTATTATAGGCATTCATATACAGGTTGTGGAACAAGATGCCTTTTCTGATTTTCAAGCTGGTGTCAACTGTCTACAGTTCCAGTTTATTTCCTTTATCTGTACACATGCATCTATAAACTTAAATAGTTACAGTAAATGGACATTGTTATTACAGGGGGCATATGGAGGGGGGTCACATTCAATGTACTTTAATCAGTGAGTCTGAATCTCCTACCATCCTACAACCTGTATGGAAAAAAAACGTATATATATATATATATATATATATGAAGTATGCTTCACTTCAGCTGTGTGAACTAGTGGAAATGGTGTATAATATGTAAATATGTCATATTAATAAGTCAAACTGAAGATGATGATTTTTTTCTTCTGAAATATTTAGTTGCTACTGGATTTTTGGACAGGAAATATGGACAGAACACAGTTTTATCAAAATTATAAAACTTTGAAAGTTTCAAAAATTTTGACTGTGACTAGCAGGCATTCTAGGATGGAATGGACAGAAGCAAGTTTACTTTTAGTAAGCTTATTGGTTTCATCTTATACTGAGATGTTAAACAACAAGGATGATGAGATAATCATTTCAATCTGTGTGCAAGTAATTTAAGCTGTGTGTGAAGAATTTTGGCAAATGTATTTGAGTGTGTGCAAGCTTCATCATCAGGTGACCTTCACAGCAAAGCAGAAAAATGTATGCCCTTCCAATATACGAAACATTTAATTCATGGAAACAGCAGCAGCAGGGGGAGGTGAAGAATGTTTTCACTCTGTATTATCAGAGAGGGGATTGAAGTGAATGGACAACACGCTGTGGTATTATTGGTTAATTCAATTTTTTTATGTGCCTTGCACAAAGTGACAGTAACAAATCAGAGCACAAAACGCTACATCTCAATTAAAAGCTGTAATTGTTTAAAAAAAAAAACAGCAAACTATGAAAAACAGATGATAATTGGTTGGTCAATTTTGACTTAAATTTGCTTTTTCACATTAATTTGAACGCACTCATTTCTCAAACATGCTGTTCCACCTTACAAGATGCTAAGGTTCTGAATGCAAACAAACAAGGGAAAATCAGTATATACCAAAAAATAAAATAAAATAAATATATTGCTTATAATATACACTGGACCATGTTATTACAATCATGAAATGTAACTTTGGTGGTACTCTAGCCATTTCAATCACAGCAACAGAGAGAAAAGCTTTACTACCTCAATTGATGTCTAACGGCTAAAAGTCCACTAGTCCGTGTAAAGTTAGAAACAATTAAAATACTGCACACATTATATCTCTAGCTGTGATCCCTGCTCTCAAACAGTTCAGTGGCTTAACTGTCCAGTCATTGGTTGAGTAAAACCTGCTCGTAACACTAATACTATTAATTAAACCCTGCTAATTCCCAAGTACCAGTAAGAAAATGCTCATTTCAAAAGCAAACGTACTTAAAAGTCTGAAAGGCAAATAAACTGGCACTGTGCCAGCACTTTCCATCCTGTCTTCTCATTACACCCTGGCACAAGGGTTTACCCTCCACTGTGTGTATCCCCCACCTGCACGCACACGCACACACACACACCTTTCCAGGGGACATGAGTGACAAGCATAGCGCTGTCAATCAGCTGTTCACGTTCCCCCTGATTGCCATCAGGAAAGGAGGAGGAGGGGAAAGGAGGAAAAAAAAAGTTTTTTCCAACTTGATGTGCAGTGAGTAAAATGAAGAAAAAAATGAGAAAAGGGGATTAATAAACTACAGGGAGTTAGAGAGAAAGACAGAAAGAGGGAGAGGAAACTCCATGGAGGTTTGCAAATCAAAAGTGCTCTAGAGTGAGAGGGAGAAAGATGGGGAAGAGAAAAAAAAATCTACATGTACTTTCCAGAAGAATGACTTGTCTACCCCAGTGGAGCAAAGGTGTCATCTATGTGTCTGGTTTATATGGGGGTGGTGGGGGAGAGAGAAAAGAAAAAGCAGTTTGCTTTAATGTGTTCTCAGGGTGAAATGCATTTTTAATGTATGAATTGAACACTGTTTCTTTAGAGAGAATGGAAGGTGTCACCCTTTGGGGCAAGTCTAACAATGCAGCTGTTTTCTGGGATGTACTGATGTGTGTTTAACCAACTACAAATACACTACATGCCCAAACATTTGTAGAAATCTATTCCAACGTTTCTTTAAAAATGATGTGTATCAGCAGGGTGTTTTTTTTTTTTTTTGGCTGAAATAACTTAAATTATTTGGCTAAAATAAGCTTCTAATTATCTAGATGTTGAACGATTTCTGTGAGGATGTAGCCACCAAAATACTAGTCTGGCCAGGTACTGATGCTGAATGATGCACCCTGGATCACAATCACAACTCCAACTCATTCCTCAAGGTATTCAACAATGTTGTGATGCGTTGCAATGAGTACTGACATTAAGCTCATGTAAAACTGCTCCCGAGTGTCTCATTTTGTATTATGCGTTTCTGTGTAGATTCTACAAGTGTGCTAAAGGCACCTTGAAGTAGATTCCCTAATAAGGGGTGTTTGTGTAAATATAGAACTAAAATTCTAAAATATGAAATGAAATATTTTCCTCAAAAAGATTTTATAGACAATATTCTGAATTTTCCGCTTGTGCTTGCTGCATAAAGCATGTATGAGGGATTTTCTTTCAGCTGTGCAGTAGACTGTAGACGGAGACTGCTATTTAAAGGACATTTCATAAGTTGGGAGTGTGTGTGTCTGGATACTGGAGGAACAGAGCACACTCTGATCATGCGTTTTCAACTGAGAACAGGATGCTACATCCCCATTAAGATTCTTTGGTCCAGTTGATATATACTCTTCAAAAGAAAAGGTTCCAGAAAAAGCTTTATTTAGAGCAATGCCAGGGAACAACCCCTTTCAGCTCTCTGAAGGTTTTAAAGGACCATTCGTGCAAATGAGGGATGCGAGTGTGAAGAACCTTTTTAAAGTTTAAAGAATCTCTACATGATGTAAAACTTCGAAAGCCACCCCCCCCCCCCGAGGTTTTTAGATTTTAGGAAGGTTCTTCACACTCGCATTGAAAATAAATTGTGCTTTAAAAGGCTGAAAACACTGAAAACTACATTTTGCATTTTTATCCTATTATCTCACATTCCACCTGTAACCCACTTGAGTACCAAGCTTCACCTTCCATCAAAGCGTTACTACAATGTCATTGGAAAACTCAACATGTTTGAATAACTTTGTATTGTGTGCTAAAGTGATGCTAGGTTAAAATTATTCAGCACCCAAAAAAAAAACGTTTATAGGTTTCCCAATAGTCACAGGAATAATGTTAGGCTATTACACAAACATTTCCGTTTCTGCAACATAGCAGCTGGGTAGACTCCTAAGGTTTGTTTAAGCTTGATCAAAACATATGATTAACCACTAATCGTTTTAGTCCCTCACCACTTCACCCATATCGAACCTCGTCAACATAAAAGTCCTAGTATGAATTATGGCAATGTAGTTTTTCATTTAAAGCTTGAATCTGAAAATTAGAGCACCTCCGCAAAGCTGTGTTTAACCCAGTCATACACCATACCTTTGGTGGCACAGTATGCACAAATTAGGGACGAAAGCCTCCGTGTTTTAATATGGGCATTGGATGTGGATTTCTGAATGAGTACAAACACACACACACACACAAACACACACACACACACACACACACACAGAAACAGACAGACAGACAGATAGATAGATGACAAAGTCCAAGTCAATTATTTTTATCAAAGTAATTTAAGGCTGTAACCGAGAGACAAATGTGGGGAATGGGAAGGGAAACCAAATGACAATATCTTAGGGTGAATCAAAATGAAAATAAGATGGCGGATGGATGTAGATTGTAGATGAGTAAAACTAAGAAAAGGCTAGGTTCATGGGAAGAAAGAAAGCGGCCAACAAGCCTGCAGAATGAGTGACTAAATTTAGCATAGAGAGAGCAGCACCTGGGAAATAGAGGAAAAATTAAAGAAACTTCGCAGGATGTTGGATAAAGAGAGCTGAAAAACCAGAAAATGAAAAAGTTCAACAATAAACTGCACTGTAAATGGGGGAATCCATAGCACAGAATATTGTGGATGGCTCATTACTGTGTGCTAGCTTATTCTGACAGGGTGTCTCCATTTGAGAGAGAGAGAGAGAGAGAGAGAGAGAGAGAGAGAGCGCCCCTTAACGAGGGGTGGAAGCAACAATGTAAAAATATTTCATACAGTAATGTGTGTCAAGATTTTGTGTATTATATATATATATAAATATATATATATATATATATATATATATATATATATATATATATATATATATATATACACACACACATTTTATTTGCCCTATCACTGGCTACTCTGCTGGACACCTACATAACTGGGTCCACCTTTCTGATGTAAAGTCAGAGACAGCAGTTCATCTGTTGCTCGTCTTCTAGTCCTTCATCAGTAGACACTGGAGGCTGTTGGCGATTCTGCTGATGCTCCAGCACAGCAGACTAATATGCCATATCAGTGCTTATAATGATCCACAACCTCAAGGTGGTGGTCCTGAACATTGCAGAACTGGGTAAAAGTGGGTTGACAATGCACAGACAACAATATGCAAGCAACAAGTGGACTACAGTCTATCGGTAGCACTGCAAAGTGGAGTTGATGAAATCAACAATGCATATAAAAACAAGGCGAATCTCCTTGCACCAGAGAGAGAGAGGTCTAAATCTAGATATAACATACACACACACAAAACCATAGTTGTTAACTTTCTTTTTTTTTTTTTTAAATTAACAGTCTGAAATTTTGAAATACAAAACAGACCCCCCCCCCCCAACCCCCTGAATGATGTGGAGGTAAAAATATAATCAAATTAAATCAATGTAATGCTCCCTGTAAAATAATAAACCAGCCAAAAAATGTTGCTCTTGCGTGTGCAGACACATATGGATTCATCCTAATTACACTGATATAACCACATTATCATTGCAAAATTGTTTGCTGCAACCATGCATTAAGAAATCTCAAGTGGGAGAGCTCTCGGCAGGTTTATCCACACATACTCCCTGCACCAAATCAAAAATGTGGCTGAGGAATATAATGCTTGGGGATGAACCAAAATTTCATCAGCAGATAAGGAGCTCTAATAGAATCTGAAGTGAATCCAAATATAAAGAAAGCCAAATTAAATTACAGAGGAAGTCCATTAAGGTTTGCTAAAAACTGCTTCTTGTACCATTTTGTTCCACCAACAACATCAACTAAAGAGGTTTGCAAATTATGAATCCAATCACTAAAGCTATGTGAATATAGAACAACAAGTGGTCAAACAGCTGTAGAATATTCAGTCAAAAGACTGATGAGCCTATGATTACTGGCCTATGATTGGTTTACAGTGAAAAGTTTCAATGACAGAAGTATAATATATATGTTGCAACTCCAATCATGTGCAACTCCAATCATGTACACCCAATATAATTAATAATTTAAGTGAATCTGCAAAAAAAGTCTATATGCAAAGGACAAGGCCCAGAACCAATATTGGCTGGCTGAGGTCTTCAGGCCATAAGGTGGCACTGAATTAAAAACAGACACATTTTGTAGTGGAAATCAATACAGCTCAAACACTTCCCAAAAACGTTGTCTGTGAACACTCATTTGTGGATGCAGCAACAAACTAACAAAGCAACAAACTAACAAAAACTAAAACACACACATGCAAAAAAGAAACCATATATAAATAGGATTCTGAAAGGTCACCACCTTCCCTGAGATGAGCTCATTAAAGAAGGACTCAGGCAAAGTGGAAAGTGCCCTGTCTGACATATCAAAATTTGAAATGATGGATGCCATGTCCTCTAAGGTAATGAGGAGAGGGACCATCCAGATCACAGTTCAAAAGCCATTATCTTTGCTGGTGTGGAGTGCATTAGTACACATGGCCTGGATGACCTGCACGTCTGTAAAGGCACTGTTAAAGCAGAACAATATAGATTTTGGAACAGCATGCTGCCATCCAGAACTTTTCTTTACCCTCTGAGGGCTGTTTCTTATTGAAACAAGCAATGCCAATCCACATTCTCCAGAATAGAGAGACTGAGCTGTTGATCAGCTGAAATCATAAGCATGAATGAGAAAACATTTCACTTTCAAAACTAGACCAACTTCTCTTTTCAGATCTCAAATGTTTACAGGGTGTTGTTAAAAACGAGAGCAAAGAGAAACGGAACTGTCGGAACTGTCATTGGCCATATAGCCATAGTCACAGAGGTGTTTCTGGAATTTCAAAAACAGGAAAGCCCAAAATACATACCCTTGTCATTGGAAGGTCTGGAGAAGCTTTGGTGCTTTGTTTATAATGTGGTTTTTATTATGTGATTATAAACACACTAATGCCACAAAATGTTCCCCCACCACTTCCCTTTATGATATTTCAGGCAAAGACACACATCAAATGAGGACAAATTCAGCAGTCCTCTTCTCTCTGTGAGATATAATGTGTGTAAATGTTGCCGAGTTCCTAGCCGTCCTACTGAGCTTGTGAACTAACCAACACAGTGCCAACACACATGGTGTTGCGCCAAACCCAGCCCCAGAAATACACACAAACGGAGCATGTTCCTGTCTTATTTCCTACTATTCAGCCAGGGTTCGCACTGAAGAACCTACTGTTCTTTGGTTCCAGCTGGGAACAAATTTTTCTGGTTCATGAACCAGTTTATGTCGGTGGAACGGTTCCAAATTTAGTTCACTGGAGTGTGAAATATGACTGAACTAAAAACAGATGCTGCAGTAGTGCCACCTTAAGTTCTCTTTATGAAATATGGCTGAACTAACAGTTCCTACTCACACATGTACATTTCAACGCATTTAGGAGTTTAGAAGTCAGTAAGTGAAAATGCCTCTTCTAGGCCAGCCCCGTAGGTTGTCCAGCTAAAAGAGGTACTGCTACCCAATGGTACAATAGGCCTCTGTGCCAAGTTATTTGGAATGTGATGCTAGCACCACATTCAAAATGGGCAAATTTATTAAAAAAAAAAAATATATATATATATATATATATATAATAAATGACACTCAACATTCAAACATCAATATGGTCAAACTGTCACCAAAAGTATCTAAACCAGTACAGACAACGCTTGGATAATCCATAAGGAAATTCATGTTAAAACAGTATAGTTGCCTGTGAAAACCTGTATAAGCCTCAACATGGTGTACACCTCCAAAGCAATTACAATTTTGTATATATTAAGCTTTTATTTATTATTATTAAAAAACTGACAAAATATCTAAGTCTAGGCAGCCATTTCTGCTGACATATAATCGTTGCTATTTCTCTTTTGCCCACTGAGACAGCAATCTTTAATTTTAACTTTATAGAAAATCAAAACTAAAATATATACCATGTATCACCACTTCTCACCTAACTTGAAGGGAAAAAAAAAGCTTGTATGTGCCATGTCAGAATATCACAAAGCAGCAAATTAGAAATGATCCAAAATTGCTTGTTACATGAGCTTACGTAGTGAGACATGGGGGCGGAGTTAAAACATTTTGTTCTAAAAGCAATGAAAAGCAGTTTCTGTATTCATATATTAATTTGATTGCATCTCCCAGTGAATTCATCCATTCATTTAACCCATTAAAACAAATTGTTTTAGACTTTACAAAACGTCTTGCAATCCATTTTAATTTACAGATAGAGAGTGTGAGTTTTGTATACTTGCTTGACAGTCACAGCTAAAGCATCACAGGAAGAAAAACAGGTTAAATGTCAGGCAGCTGTGAGAAAAGAACTGTGTGCTGTCCTCCACATGCAGCATATGGCGTTTTATCTTTGGTGTTCTTAAGCCTAAATACGCACACATACAGCTAAAAATAACGTTTAATGAGAGAGCTGGGGTCAAGACAGCTACATCCATTTCAAATAACACCCGTTGTATTTCACTTTTCCAAAAGAGGTACTGTACAAGTACATATATTTCACCAAGTGGAACAAGGAACAGAGTTGGACCCTTATAGACCCCAATAGTCTAAGGGTTCAACTGTACCTTGAGGAAAAACTACAAAACAATTTAAAGAAATTCATGGAAGCAAAACTATGAATCTGGAGTGAACTAGTGATGAATTATGAGAGTTTGTGTTAATAGCCTGACTGTGAGGTTAGAGCCATTTTTGGGTAAATAATCTGTTTTTTCCATACATTTAACACTTATGTAAAAAAAAAAAAACATGTAGCAAAAGTGCTTATTTATTCAACTGCATTTCATAACTCAGGCTTTATTCGGTTTTCTTGTCTTATTTTATACAGTAATGCACTGTCCTTGTGATGTTCTGTATTCTTTAAATAATGTAAAGCATACTGATGTGTTTTAGTGTAGGACTTCGGGTATATAAATATTTGGACTGCCAAAATACATGCCAAAACATCTAGATATAGAACCCATTTTAATGCTAAGAATACACAGGGATATTCGACAGAGGTGTGACCAATAACAGAACAGTACAGGTGCTGTCACCCACATCACATTTTCAGAGTTCCTTAACATAGCTATGTCAATTATTTTTGGTAACGTGTGTGTTTCTCATGACATTCCTCTACTACAATTACACTAAAGTGTCTTAAAGAGTCTAGGTATTAACTGGATAAATGTGACATAATTCCATAGTACTGTACTACTGTCTTGAGTTAGAGTTTCATACAAAAACGTTAAGATGAATATGTGTGGTGTTTAAGACTCCAGACCCAATCATGTGAGTAAGAGACTAAATCCAATCAAAGCCACACAGATGTGTTCCAGAATCCACACAGTACCAAGCAATCTTTTTGGCTTCAGTACATATAGCTGAGGAAATGCAAATACACTCCTCTGGACCTAGAGAGCAGGTAGCAGTCATACGGCATACAGCATATGGCATGTTCATCACGAGCTGAGAAAAAGGAGGCAGGAACTAAGCTACCCACCTCTCTCCAGCTTTCTCCCACTCTGGTGAGTATAGACAGAGTGATCAGTGCAGTGGTCCTCCTGTTGTGTTCAAGAGCGCTCTCGGCCACTAGGCAGCCCATTTCAAACCCGCTCTATCCCTCTCAAGCGATGCAACATTCACTCCAGCATCATAATATGAAAGAATTATATATGACAGGTTCTACTTTATTCCTTGTGACCAGCAGAAGCTGCACTCTAGCTAACGGACACAACACTGCAAATGCAGATAGAGAGGATTCACTATCGGGGCCTTGCGTGTCACACAAATACCTGTCGGAGAACTCACTGCCCTTTGGTGCTTCTTGCAAAATGCAAGTCATCGATGGAGCTGCTCACCTTTTGCCCTGCAGCAGTTGTTCACCAGCTGGGTGACTGTTGGATCTATGTTTTATACATATCCCCACGCTGTGCTCACAATGCTCTCCAACTTTCACAGTATTTCACCTTCAGGTGCTATTCTTTTATCAAGATACAGTTTCAGGGCCTGTGATCCATTTCACTGTACCTGCCACAGAAGTATATGAAGAGTTTGCTTGAACTTGATGGTAAAGTCACCTCAGTGCTGTAAGAAAAGCTCTATGAATTCATAATATTTAGCATTAGCTATCCCCTATCTCAGTTATCATCAAACTTCAGTACTAGACTTCACTAATGTGTGTGGGTGAAGGCAAGCTCATTCTCACAGCAATCTAGTGTAACTCTTAAATTGTTCTAGAACCGGTCAAAAGGCATCAAACCTACAGCCTACAGTGAACAAATCGTACACTGAGACTGTGATATGCAAAAACAAACGACTTAAAATAGCCTCTTCTGGTCAACCATGAACCCCAGTCTTCGGTCCATTAAATAAGTTATGTGCATGGAAAATGAATATCCCCTTATTCCTTAAATGTAACTACCTTCATCTTCCTTCAGCACACTGTTAAGGAGAGTCAGGGCTAAACCACCAAAGGCCAAAGAAAAAATAAAAATGGACAGAGATAAAAAGGCAAATACCAGAAAACTAGATAAAAGTCCATAAACTACATGAAACCAAATGAGTACTCACTCAGTGTGTACACAAGAACTGGATGTGCAGCTATTATTGACTTTGTTATAGCACCCAGGAGGATTCTGGGAGTTGGAGTTCATGTTTGTCTCTGTAGACAGAGCCCTGAGGAGGCATGACATTCGCATGGATATATGCCATCTCCACTTTCCGCTCCTATGCTAACCTGAGGCTTTAAAGTCCCATGAATCAAATTGACAGAACAGGGTCCTTAGGTTTGATTGTTTCTGATGTCAACATATAAATGTTGGCCATATGCTTCTAATCTCACATTCGAATTAAACAACAGATCCAAGTGTTGCTAACAAACATAAGATGCTTGTTTTATCCATTTATATTTTTAACAACAGCTCAACCTTTTCTTAGACAACACAACATTCTTATATACACACACACACAATACTGTGCAAAAGTTTCAGGCACAAGAGATTGAGATTTAAAAAGCTATTTATCTGAGCAGCAAGTGTTCATTCGCTGAAAAACAAACAAACAACAAATAACGGCCAGCATTAGAATGAAAGCAAATTATTATTCCAGTAAGTGTGATATTGTGTGTGTGAATGCGCTGTTTTAACGTTTTCCAAATCTCTCCTTATGGCAGTCCATATTTATTTGAAGTTATCATCCAATGCTTAGTCTTACCGGTTAATAAAAATATTTTAAATAATGTGTGTTCTTGATTTACCAAATATACACAATGAAGGAGAACTAACATCCGGCCACACACCAATGGGGTAAACTCATATTATCCCGACATTCTAAAAGTCCTTTTTTTTTAATATATAAAGTATTTATTAACTTATTGCACTGTAACTTTGGCTTAGTTTGCCAGTTCAGTGGTCTGTTTTGGCCTCTGCAATCTCACACTTGCCTCACTCCAATTCTCAAGGATTTTCAGCAGAGTTCCTCTGTTGCTTTAAAGAACTCGGGGCCCCTTGTTCACACAGCTCCAAGGACAGAGCAAGGATTACTAAACACGTGTGCTATCCACTTCACTGCTGGTATGAGAGCTGTTCTGAATTTACTATTAATACTCATGTTTAGCATTTCATATTACTAGCTTTTGGGATCAGATGGGATTTGTGTTGCTGTGGATGGCCTTGGTTTGTTGTGTCTTGAGTCCACCTTATACACAGTTTTTATTAGTTAAACGGGCCAGAGGATAACTAATGCAAACTGTGCTTGGAAAAGATATAGACTCTCACAGCATTCACCATTTTGTGCAAGTCCGTTTCCTCCCTTCAGTTACTCAACATCAAGTCAATAGAGACATTATACGCATTTTCCTTTCAACATCTGGAAATTAAATTACAGCAAAAATATTAACGTGAAAAATATACAGAAGCATCAACAACTAAATATAATTATTTGCAATTCTAACTCTGTTTTATCACAACTTTGTTTTTTTCAGGGGACAAATATATATTTTCTCCACACTTACAAAGTTCCATGGCAGAATTTGACTGAACATCTAATGCTATGGTCTGCATCTGGAATGGTCACTTCATATGAAGAACCTGAAGTTTCTCTTAGAAAAATAATATGCAAAATTATTTTCTCAGTGGGCCCTGTGAAGGACTGGCACCCCCTCCAGGGTGTATTCCCGCCTCGCGCCCAAAGATTCCAGGTAGGCTCTGGACCCACCGCGACCCTGAAACTGGATAAGCGCTTACAGATAATGATGAATTTTCTCAGTGGTAGTTCTTCACCGTTATACATCCTTTAATCAGAAACACCATCTCTTGCATGATACAAGCCTTAATTAGCTTTATCTGTTTATCTGGAGATGAGAGCTTCGCTGGTCTCCTGGATTTGCAAATTTATTGGGAGTCTCAGTTGTATGAAATAACAAATTCAGTTTTAATTCAGTAGTTTTACATTTTAGAGTACTGATTATTGATGTCCAGAGAGTCGATCCGACTGATCAACCTATTCGACTAATGTGCAATATGTATACAGGATGCAAACAAGTTATAAGAACTGCAGTGGACTGAATGTGCATTAACGAGATCCAATCTCCCTGTGATGGCGTATCGTGGACAAAATCTTATCCTTTATGATCTGATATTGTCATATTCCACACCCCAAATTTGACATTTAGTTTGACAGTTAATAAATCCTTAAATCACTAAACAGTCTTTTATAGTATCATTACATTCAATGCATTTATCAGCAGTGGCAGAGGAGAAATGGAAAAAAACAACACATTCTTCAAGTCCTAATATTAAGTTTATAATATTATTAATATTATATTATAGAATTAACACAACAGCACGGGAACTAATTAATTATGATTAAATAGGTTTAGAGTTGAACATATAAAATATGATTCAAATATGTTAGTTATCTTTAGTACTACATTCATCTACACTTTTTTACACCCATTTTACACTCATTAGAACATTATATACATATATACAGTATATGTCCTCCCTTATTAAAAAGCATACGTTATTATATTATATAAAAATATATAAGCCATTTTTAGAGTTTAGAAATATGTAGCATCATAAACATTTCATATGAATAAATTCTGTTCTCAGCCTATTATTTCTAGTCTAGCTTGTATCCAACTTCCATTCTTTATTATTAGGCTCTCCTTCTGGTTGCTGTTTATTTGTTGTCTTCCCTCCTTCTGACGAGTCTATGTGAGAAACAAACACTGTATGGGGCTGCTAAATCAAGTACAATGTGCAAATTTGCAAATAAACAGAGGTACTGTGGGATACAAAATAAATTAGGCACCACAGTATGGATATGTATGTTGAATAAGGAACACCCTACTGTGATTAATTTCGACAGCACTGGGTCTTTCATTAAAAGTATATGCAATACATAATCATGGTCTTAGCTCATTAGTTGAACGAATGACTATGCATTGTGAGGAAAGTCATAAATATTCATACATGCTTTATATGTAATTGTAGGAAAGAAATGATAGTGGTTTTACACTTCATCTGTCTATTATTCTCTGGAGTGATTAGTTTAGGATTTGCGATCTGTTTTCTTGTTTCTGTAGCAGTAACATTGGAGTCACGTCGGTTAGAGAGTCGGGACACAGAGAAAGAGGTATAGCAAGATTTAGAAAGGGTGGAGGCAGAGAAAGAGACAATCAGGAAGCAAGAATGGCACAGAAAGAGGTTCAGAAAGAGGAATAGAGGCATGGAGAGGCACAGGGAGATAGGTGCAGGGAGGGAGAGGGAGAGAGAGAGAGAAAGCGCACGCAAGAGAGGCAGAGAGAGCGAACAAGCAAGAGAGGCAGAGAGAGCAAGCGAGGCAGAGGGGCACAGAAAGAGCGCACAAGAGCATGCAAGAGAGGCAGAGAAAGAGAGGAGCACAGAGAGAGTGTGTCTCATTTATATGCTTGATTGTGCTGGTGTGTGTGTGGTGGGGTCCTAAGGGCTCTGTAGCTACTGCTAGTGGAGCGGTTAAAGGGAATTAAGCGCGAGGCCCCGCGGGTTCTCTGCTTTACTCTACTCCACAGCGCCTTGATGATGCACAACATTAGACGTCTCCTCAGAGAGCAGCACGCACTGTAACCCCAAGGACATGCCAGCATGTCACACTCGCCCCCTCCACCCTCTCTCTGTCTCCTCTTCTACTCTTTCATTCCTCATTACTTTCCAAACACATGGTGATGAAGGCACCTTTATACTTACTCCATGCTCACCCTTAGAACAGGGGCTTCTTCAAGGCCTCTTTAGTAAAGGCAAGGGTTTTTCACAGATCTGTGTCATTCGAATGCTTGAATGATCCTTTTCATGAACACCATTCTAATGATGACAGTTACATCCACAAGGTTATCGTCACTTATTCTGTTCTTTATTGCATCGGCTATTAAGAACAAAAATGCATATAATCTAATCTTCAAAGCACTTATAATTAAATGCATTTGGACTGGTCATTGGTTGGGGTGGGGGTGGGTGGCGTAAAGAATATTAGTCAAGTCCAAGAGCCTGTGTATTTAAGCCTAAGAACTGTAAACTAGAGAGAAAGTCAAGAGTATGTTCAAACATTCCTCTTTAGGAGCTACTTTCAATATTAATTGAGGAAAAATATATATTTCTTCTGGCTTAATGCAATCAAATTTGTTTAAGAATTGTTTAAGAATTTTTTCCTCGTATCAAAATATTCATCTGATTTTGTCTCTAAAGATTAAACCCTTTAACTATAAAGTGAACTGTTCCAGTAATATCCAACAGCTCTGGCACATCCTTTTATGATGGTTGTTCTCAAACCTTTTCTATTATTTCCCACATCAGACAAAGGAGAATTTTCCGCATCCCACTTGTACCATATCACCCACACTAAAACAAAAAAAAGGTAATAAAACATTCATGGAAGTTTACATTTTTCTAATTTATTGAAGTAACATCAACTTCTATTTCTAAATCAGTAGCTTAACATTATAACACCAGATACAACATTGATGTACAAACATTCACAAATACAGAAAATTGGCCAATAATTAAACTGTGCTTCAGTTTCTCACTTCTCTATCTGTGCAAAAATGAGCAAAGGCAGGTGCAAGGGCATAGGAGCGAGTTTGATATTGGGGGGACATAAGCCCATCCCATACCCAAAATATTAGCTAGCTATAGGATGATTCCTATGTAGATAAGGCAGTAAAATACTGCATTTATAATTGATGTTACAGAGTGAGACTGTGTCCCAAACAACAAAACATGGAAGTTTACATACTACACTATACACACACACACACACACACACTGCTTTCATAACTAATTAGCCTTCATTGATATGTGTTGTGCTCTCGTTACTGACCTCAAGCCCAGAGCTGATAAAAACTAACTTTAGAAACCAGACTCTGATGCAGAATCGGAGGCCAGTGAAGCTGATGATTGGACCAGATTTATATTCGAACAAGTGCCTTAATGAAGGCTGAAAGAAGACCCACCTTGTCTGACTCGCTGTCAAAACGCATTAATCTTAGTGGCACATTTTCAAAATAAAGGTTTGCGAATAAAAGTATATATTGGTTCCAGTCAAGCTACATTTTTCTGTTCTCCTATCATATGTCCTTTTAGTATGTTTAAGGGCTATTAATTAATTCATTGTGAGTGGGTGCTTTTTACTGAGTAAGCTTTATTGGCAAAACAGAAAGGCATTAATAAAGACAGGCTCATTAATAAAGAACTGCTTGTTTCTTCAGATTCCTTACGCACCACCTGTAAAACCCCGCACTGAGAAACACTTATGATAGAGACACTTAAGTTCATCTACAAAACCTATGAAGCTGTTAATTTCTGTAAGTCACAGAATGCTTGGAAGTAATATTTTGAACAGTCAGATCTAGAAATACTGAATAAATACTGAGTGTGTATCAGGAGGAACGTTTTCTGGTTTGGTTTTGACAAAATAAACTGCAAGTATTTCTTTGCATTGAGAACAACCTACATTTTTCTCAGCAACAATGGAGTTAAACTGAGGGTTCTTGGCAATTTATATGCTATTAATTTGTTGGCTGTCACTGATATCATTTGTAACACTAAATCTGTCTGTTTTCATTTCCCTACCCTCTCAGGTTCTATTAAACTACCAGCTTATTGCTTTTTGATTACATTTATTTTTCCTCCTTTTTCATTTCCGTTATCTTACCGCAGCATTATTACTTACTGCAATATGCTTGCTTTCGCTCCGCATACTGCAGTTTGGTTGAGAAAAAAGAAAGCAGTTTGGGAACTGATTGATTGATCTTAAATAAATATATAATGTGTTTGTAATGTGTATTGCTTACTCTCTGCTATTCTCTCCTGCCTTTAATGTGTTCAGCTGGAGTCTCCATGGGAACAGAATAGGGCTTTCTTCATTCTTTCGGTAGATACATTACATTCTTCCCTGGAGAGGCAAGAAGAACTCTGATGTGTGGCATCTCAATTATTCATGGCCGGTTATGATCATAGATTAATAATTTGGTGGATTAAAACTAAAAACTTGGTGGCTCATCTGCTGTCCATGGCTAACGAAAAAGCCATTAGCTTGGTTTTAAGGCCATTAAATTCGATTAAACAGCCTTTCTGCTCATCTATTTCGTATGAGCTCACATCTGACCTTTTTGGCCAGCTTAAGGTTTTCAAATGGAAATTGGTACACTGAAGTGGGGTTAGGAAAATACTGGCTGATTTCCAGCACAAGAACAAATATTTGTGTCCAGCCCAGCTCCAGTGACCAGCAAGAGGGGTGGAGAGTGGACTGAAATAAATTGTTTATACCTGTTTATAATGTATGCAATTTTATGGACAGTCCATTACCTGTACTGTGAAAGTTCCCAATAATGTCCAATTGCTGAGGACTAAAGAGCACCAGTGATAATGCAGACAAATAATTAGTTTTGTATTTTGGACTACACTGTAAATAAAGCAAAGGTATAATCTAATTACACGCTACATGCCTGATGGCTTCCAATAACCCTATTAATTTAGGGATCTGGAGCTCTTACCATACCACAAACAAGAGAAAAATATACTGCAGCTTTCATGCATTTTTTGTAAATGGCAGGCACTTCAGAGTCATCCTGCCTCGTTGCCTGAGAATCAGAGTGGAAAGTTAAATAGTACTGATTATATATGGTGAAAATTACATAAGAGAAGAACAAGAATGCAACAATGACTGAAAAACAATGTTTCTACTCCTCACACTTCACTCTTGGTTGCCCTGCATTTGGAATAAAGAGAGTCTCATCTTTTAGCAGGTTCTGAGTAAAGCATGCCTCACGATTTATTAGGACACCTTAGCATCCCCTTTAAGATCATCTAGCAACAATAAGAAATGAAGCCAACAGGACAAACTGAAAATTTAGTTATATATTTGTCCATAAGTAGTGCAACTATTCGCATTAGGTTTGGCACAACATGTAGCTAATCATTTCGGAATGTAGTATAGAGACTGAAAAATTCTAAGTTATGTTCTCATATACAAAGAAAAACCTATAACTGTTCCCAGTTCTATTTGGTTTTCCCTCCTCAACCCTCACTGTGCTAAGCATCCTACTACTTCAGAAAACAGGAAATAATGATTTTATTTGTACAAAATCTATACAGCATCAAACCATAACCTGTGCACTAAAACACCCATAGATGATAGAGTCTTGAGTTTCTAAATCAAACACAAATTTAGGCCTATGCTGCTTTAGTTACAAACCTGTAATCGATTATTTGTTGTAATGTCAAATCAGACTTGAGGGCTGAAGCTTTATTCTTCTGGCAAGAACAGTAAAGTTAAGAAGTCTGCAAATAGCATGCTGCTAACTATCGAAGCCTGTAAGATTTGGACACGAGGCAAGCTGAAGGAAGAGGGGAGGAATATGAAGTCAATAAAAAGTTGGAATAATCCCGCTCTGGAGCCAGTGCCTTTGGATGAGGGAGATAAGAAGTGGCAGTGGACTCCGCAGGGAGGAAAGAGCTGTGTTTGTGGCTGAAATCTATCTCCACAGTGCCAAATAAAGCAGAGGAGAAGCAGATAAGGGATGTGTCGTGAACGTTAGACACGGACGTATCGCCCAGCTGCATGTAGTCTCAACTGAAACACCGGCAACGAGGCATAACACCAATCGAGGCATGGTCTGATGGGTATTTATGGTGTGTGCGCGAGTACAGGATGTACATCGACAGGATGTAATTAAGGGAATCCTATATTTATAAATATGCCACTTTTCTATAAAATTGGTGTGCATTCTGTCTTGAAACTGTTGGCCACCTAGCTATAATCATTGAATGAAACAACTAGGAATGTCCTGACTGTTCCATTCAAATGTTATTATACAACCAAAAAAAAAATTATTGATTGACAATCTTGTAAATACTCTTCAAATAAACTAATTTCAGTATATTTTAAGGTTCTTTTTCTTGAAATATTACAGACTTGATTTGGTGGAAACACCCACACCAATTCACACCCATCCATAACTCTGGGGTTCAGAAACAATAGCATCTGGAACGTCATGGATGGAGGCGTGTAATTTTGTGGGTGGTCACAGTTAAAGGAATAAAAAATGTTCTACTGTATGAGAGAGACTATACTATGTCTCCGCTCATTAATACCCTGGGCTGTGGAGACACTTGTTGTCATCATCATGACACTTGAATATAAAATAGCCTTGTTAGCATTGCAGAAAATGCTACTATTCGACCTTTCACTGAAGCGGGTCCAGTGGAAAATGCATGTTTCTATTTGAGGCAAAAGGACCTCACACTTGGCCTTTTGGTCTATAGATGCCATTGTGCTCCTCTACAACTAGCTTGTTGTTCAGTGGATTGTGGATACGGGAATTTAATGAAAGATTCTGAGCATGAGCTCCGGCTTTTGAAATCTTAATTGGGAGGAAGGAGGGAGCGAGAGAATATCGGAGCGAGTGAGCGAGCGCCAGAGAAGAAAATGAAAAAGGGAAATGCCTAATGGAAATGATATTCTCATCTGGTTTTCATCCTCTGATTTTGAGAGTACTGTGCAGATGTCTGCTATTTTGCTTATTTGTCCCCTTAACCGTAACTCTCCAAGCAAAGTACCACAAGGAATACGTTCTCATAGAATGAATGCATTTTATTCATTAACTTTGATTCAAAATTTTGCATAAAATCTTTGAAACATCAGACGTAATTGAGAGAAATTATAGGAAAATGTTCAACTAAAAAACATTTTCAAAACTTCTTGAATCTCTTTTTTTCTCCCTTACCTGTTTGTTACAAAAAATGAATTCACAAAGAAGCACTACAGATTATCAGAATAAAGGCTCTGAAAGACAAACTACCTGAGAGAAAAAGAGGAGAAAGAGAACCCAACAAGAGAGATGACCCAGTGTACTGGATGGGTGCACTTATGCAACACCACTTGCCTGGCTCACATTTAGTTAATACTCATCTATTGAATCACTAACCATGACCTTAATCTTTGTGATAACTTTTAAGGTCAAGTTTGAACAGAACCTGGTCACAGACAAAGCCTTTAATGTGAAGCTATATATAAATTGCTGAGAAAGTGATTCTGCTTTAGATGGTCAATGGTAAAGCCAAGGTCACTCAAAGTAGCCACCTGGGTGCTGTACAACCATAACTCCAGTGCAAACAGCAGGTGTGTTATTCACTATAATGTAGCTGATTTGATTTTAACTGACCTATCCATGCACTCTGACCTGTGCTTTATTTAAACCTTTAGAAGTCTGCATTCACCTTTACACATTATTGGCCAATTCCTCACCTAACAAACCTTTGTAGCCCATTTTGGCTACTTATCGTATTCTTCCCTTGTAAAAGTGCTGTTCATGTCTTGTTTTCATTATATTTTTACAGTGACTTTTATAGGTGATATGGCCAAAAGCTTGTGAGCATCAGCAGGGTGTTGGTCTAACCTTTGCTATAGTCTCAACACTTCTGTCCTTACACTAAATGTTGGAACATTTCTGTGAGAATCTGATGGTATTCATCCACAAGAGCATTAGTCAGGGCAAGAAGGGATGTTGGATGGTAAGTGCTGGATCAAAAACAGTACTTAATTCACCCCTACCTAATGCATTGAGCTCCAACACTCCTGAGAATGCAATCCCACTCTTTCACAGCCAGTGCTGATAGTTTTCATACTCCTCTAGCCAACACTTGGCATTGACTATACAGAAACCTTTTTTTCTAGGCTTGTTTGAATTGCAGGAGCTTATCAAGCAGCGAGGATGTCTCTTCCAGCGACCTGCTGTGAGGAAGTATGTCAAGTAAAAGGATTCTCCAAAACAAGAACATGCACTGTACTAGATTCAGACTAGACACTGACTGTGTGAGCAGTTCTTTGATTCTGTCTTTTTTTAAATATATACTTGGAGTAAACTCAATTTAAAAAAATAAGTTATAAGGCCTCTCACATTAGAAAGTGTTTTGACCAAATAGTGTGCGAAAAGAGAAAGGAGTTGCACTAGAGCACTTAAAATCATTCCACTACATTAGTACTAATGAAATCAGGCACAGTTTTTAAAAGATTAATGCTGGATCACAAACATCTTTGATGGTGTTAATCAATATGGAGCACTGCTCCATTGCTGGCAGGAACTATACCCTTATATTGAATGCTTAAAAGTGTGCATGGTGACCTTATTTCCAACGCTTCATTGCAATTTAATAACAGTTTCACTGCAGCTGAACAATGCAAAAGCACACAATGTACATAAAACTAAACCAAATATATATGTCAAAGTTGACATTTACATAGCTGACATTTTCACCATCTGCAAAACTGTCATAGCTCAGTAGTTCCACATTTTAAACATTGGCCTACAAATGGGAAGAGACAGCCCAAGCTGAAGTCAGTAAGTACACTGTGTACATGAGATATTACAGCAGCATATCTGACCTTGATCTACCCCCAGTCAAAAGCAGCTCATCTAATCTTAGAGTCTCCTCGCAGGCCCGAGATCCTCCTCCCTGATGTCCTCCCATCTGACCTCAGTCAGGTCTGTTAGTGGGATTCCCCCTTAAGGAAAGAGCGACGTGCCTCCACATCACTGATCTGAGTGCAGTTCTTATAGAACCTAATCATGTCTGAGAGACAGCAGATAAGAGGCCGATACAGCTGCCCACAGTCTAGATATGAGAATGAGAACGTGATGGGAGTTTTATACTGGCTAGTTCCCACTGACTCTCAGAGGTATACGCACTGAGCACGAGTACATTATTTATCTGGTTGGGAAGACCTGGTTGCCCTTGGCGATTCCTTGACGTGTCTCACTTCCTGCACCTGTACAGAGCCCACAGATGGGCACTTAACAGAGGTCAAATTGGGGTTAAGTACCCACCGTTTTCAGGGAGAAAAGGAGAAAAATATGAAAATAAGTCAAAGCTGGCCTTTCCTATTGCTGCCTTTTCTACCACACAAAGTATTAACCCATAAAATCTGATATCACAGAGATAGGCTGGTTTATAATAGTGTTACCTGAAAATTGTCATTGTTGCTGCAATATGAACATGTGAAACATCATAAAAGTCTTGAGATGGGATAGGCTTCAGAGTCAGATCTCAAAAACATTACTATATATTTTCAATGGGAAGCAAAGGAGAAGATTGTGCTGTTGTAAAATGACTGAAATCCAGCTCTATTCAAACACAGCCTATTTAACAATTAGAAATCATCTTACAGCTGGACCCCACTCTCAGTTTCAATTGAAATGGTGTTTCTAACTTTCCAAAGCCTCCGTCATTAATATCCATGCAAATAAAACTGGTGAATCCATTTAGATATCAGTTTGTATATAATATTTTCACCAAGCATATGCATATATTAGGTGCTTCCTATAGTGCATGACCCACTCTATACCAGCTCCTCTCATTGTCTACTTGGTGACTAATGGCACTTTTCCACAACATGGCCCCTACTCAACTTTACTCTGCTCTTTTGCTTTTTTTTAATCAGGAAAATCAACCGGGTACTTTAGTCTCGGTACATGTATTGTTCTAAACTAGCAGACTGCAGACTAAATGTGACATCTAAACATTGCAGAGCCCAAGCTCTCCATGTTACAGTAGTGATCTTTCAAATTAACAAGTAAACAGTGGCTAAAACCACACTAGAGTGGTTTTCAAAACCTGAGGTTCCTGTTAGAGGTGAAAATAAATTTATTTTTACTTGTTTGTTATAGAACGATAAGTAAAAAGAGGCCTGTCTTTGAGATTCCAATCACTACCTTTGATGGCCCACCCATTCACATTCATATGATAATAGCATGGTAATCTGGCCACACTTATTGGAGGATTCCCACATGTGAAAAACTCTCATTCTAGTCATATGAACAAATGCACTTGGCTGTTTTCTCACACTGAACACGGAGCTGCAAGACGGAGTAGGCATGCATTTCAGTTGCCTGGAGGAAATGCTTCATTTTGTGATGAGTGAAATATATTTGACTCATTTTTCTGAAGCATATTTGGTGCTTATTATTGTAGATGCTATGCTAGTTCAGTAGTATTCCAGTGCTGATTTTCACAAAGCTGACGGTAAATGTTTTGTAAATGAGTTCAGCTGATAAAGAAAAAAAAAGGGAAAAAAAAAAAACTTAAGTAAAGTTTGGGGGCTCTCTGTCGCAGGTGGGGGCTAATGGGCCATTATCTTTGACAGTGAGGAGGGGATTTCTCAATTGTGTTTCATACCTATCTCATGATAAGTCAGTATGAGCCACAGGTATAGATACAGTTTCACATTCATTTCATGGAAAAATAGAAATATCAGAAAGCTGTAAACAGTGTGTAGCCAACAGCCATGGCTACAAAGTTCAGAGCTCTAAAGTAAACTTTATAAATGTTAATAATGAGCACCTTTGAAAATAGGTTTATGGGAAGTCTATCTTTCCAAGGACCAAGTTAATTTAAACAAAAAACAGATGAACAACACACAGACTTCTCTCATATTATTGTTGGTGGGTTTGTGCTGAAAATTAGCATGTGTAGCTTTTTGGGTACAAACGTATAGGTAGTTGAAACTTGTTAAAATATCAAGGCATGTCAGATCACCTCAGACATGGCTGAAAGGCCTCAGATTCCGGGGTTAACGAACGTCAGAGATATGCTCATGACTCAACTTGTCACGAGCATGTTCATTGTAAAGAATGTCATTTATGAATCATTCAATTCTAGACAATGTCATGTCAGAAACTTCAATTCTCTCATTCTTCACATTACCCATATGTTTTTATTTATTTTAAACCTACATATGCTTGCAATTTCCAATACTGCACTTCATCCCATCTATCAATATTTATTAACCTCAAGGTGTTTACTATTGAATAAACACATTAATATGTTAAGCACTTCATTATATACTCACCCTGTGATGAAGTAACCTTACACACTGAAAATTTGCTTCAGCATGCCAACCCCCAATTAAACCCCAATCTACAACCTATGAAGGCCCATTTCTATGAATACTGTTCTTAAAACAAGGATCTATTATTTCATTAATACACATGGCCCAATATTTTGAGTGATATTGAGAGGAAACATAATAACAAAATACTAATATTTCATAATAGTGGGATAGCTACTTGATTATTTTTTGTTTAATAGTGGAACCTGGCTTCCATAACAAGGTTTTTTTTTTGCAAAGCTGACCCTAAGTTTTGTGACGTTTGAAAGCAAAATCATTTACTGGTGAGTTGGTGATATTATACATTTTCCAATGATCCTCTGATCCAAAGCCTGCTCTTCTGTATTGCACTTGGTCAGTCAAGACTCTTAGCTCTAACAAGCTCTTAGCTAACTGAAGCACCAGTCTCGATTTCCTCTTCCATCCTGTTTTTGTGATCTCACAACTTATCTTGGCACATTTCATTTCCTCAACTAAACTTGAGCGGTAGGTTCAGCACTCTTCCCATACCATGTCATATGGTTCATGCTTCATTTACACATGTATCTCTCAAAATATCTACTTTACAGAAGAAAGAAAGAAAACAAATCTGATATAAAAAAAAATGTCAAAAACATTTTAACAAAATACTTCTGGTAGGGGACTGGGACAAATGACTAAGTTTATATATAGATTTTAGCACCATATATATTACCACTTTAATAAAAAAAAAAAAAAAAAAAAAAAAAAAAAAACAGGATTCATGTGTCAGGGTTTCTATTGAGCTTACTACTCATATCTTTCTCTCAGTTTTGCCTGTGCTGGTACATCAAATTTCTGACAAACTGTTTATCACATGGTTGCCCACATTGCTGGTTGCAGCATCAGAATCCAAAATAAACTCACTGCTGCCCCAGGAAAGAAAAAGCATTTTCTCAACTCACAGATCACTGCTGGACTTCACTCCTCATTACCATGTTATAGTCCGTATCCAAGATCAGGTGAAATCATGATTTCCTTTAGCTGCATTTGTCTTAAAGAAAAACACTAGTGTTCAAAATGCTCATCTCCAACGTCTATGTCTTTCAAATACCATCGATTACAAGCATGCATATAGAAAGAAAAATCAATTGAGCATTTCTATTGGTTCATTCATCATGAATTTTTCACAAAATGTGAAGGACTGCCAATATGTTCAAATGACGTAGTAACAAACAATAAAACATACATTTTACATACACAAACAATACTACACTCAGTGCAAACATGCTATATGTACAAAGCTTTTAGATACATAGAGTCAGCTATTTTAAGGTGCACCATTTGAGGAGTCACAGCTTGTATAATCCCTTTGAAAAAAGAATGAAATTAAAAAGATGCTCTAGAGCCACTGTAAAATAGTTTAATGGTCACCAATGTCAAGTGCTAACTTGAATGGTATAAAATACTCCCTGCACCTCACTGTAACTCATTTAACACAATTCTCCTCATGGGGAGTATTCAGTGCTTCACATCAATTACCCTGTGTCCTCGTTAAAAACAGTTAAATACATATTAAATAGAAACACGTTCAATAAAGGAGGTGGGGGTGTTCTGTGATGAGTTGACAGAACAAAACGTTTCTTGTAGCATCATCTGAAATGCGAGACTGAGGAATAAATGCATCCTTGCTAATGCATTTTCATGCCACAGAGAAAGCAGAAACAAAATCTTGTCCAACTAATGATAATCTAATTATAGTCAATAACAGCCTTTTCAGCTCTTGTGGGACATGCTCTGATAGCTGGGCTCCTTTCTCACATGCAGCAACAGAGGATATATTATATTTAAGTTCAACAAGTTCACAATTTTTTACTCAAAAATAAAGTGTCATCTACAGTGATCAGATCATTAACTGCAATAATCCAACAGGTCGAACAGGATTATTCACAGAGATTGCAGAAACTTATGAGACTAATATTTTCTGTATCATCACTGTCCAATGACACGCATGTATCTCCAGAAAAGCAAATTTCTAGAAGGAAAAAAAAAAAAAACCTTCTGAACTTTCAATGGGAGTCAAATGTTAACAGATTTTATTCCAAGTAATGATGGAACTTTTCTGTTGGTCCTTTTTCATACAATGTGAAGGACAGTGTTTTTTTCACTGGGCAGTGACAATACCAGTTATATGACCAATATATTTAAAACTGAGGAAGAACTAATTTTATATGGTTAAATCATATGGACTTTCAGCACTTAGTTCCACTTAAAGAACCCAGTACTTAAATCCGCCAAAGGCCTTGGGTCTGGGGTTCTAAAACATGTTTGGCAAATGACCCCTAAACTAACATTATGAATGTTTTGTGACCTCAGTGTTTTTACTGATTATTCATTGAGCCACAAGGAATAATATACCTATGTGAAGGTTGCAGTGTCCTCCAATATATTGCCAATACTTTTCTATAGAGATTATACACTGATGTGTGTACCTGAATTTACTAATAAGTATTCCAGATGCTTTTGCACACAACTGGCCTCCCAGACACCTAGTCCTTGACTGCATTCCTTTTAAGGAAGTGTTCTGCACCAGCAAAAATTTAAGTAAACTTCAACTAGCTCAAAATGCTGCAGCCAGGGTCCTCACTAAAACTAGAAAATATGAACATATCAGTCTAGTTCCATCATCACTTCATTGGCTGCCTGTTAAATTCCATATCGATTACAAAATTCTGATATATGTAAAAGTTCTGTAACATAAAAAGCCCTACATAGGCTTGCTCCTGAATACCTTCAAGATATTATTTCCTATTATGAGCCTCCAAGATTACTCAGATCACAGAGTACTGGATTTTTAATAAAATTCCCAGAATTCAGAAGGCCTCAGCTGGGGGAAGAGCTTTTTCTTATAAAGCCCCCCAAATCAGCAATGATCTTCCAGAAAAGGTTCAGGACTAAGACACAATTGCAATCTTCAAATCTAGGCTAAAAACTAATTTGTTTAGTTTAGCTTTTGGTAGGTTATGCTCCCCCTATGATAAAGGCGGCAGATCCAGGGGTCTATGGACACAGGGATTTATAATAAACTGAGATGCTGCTGGTGTCGTTCTCCGCTTCATGCGATCACTCAGGTTTGTCGACAGTGGAGCAGAGGGATGCCAGTGTTTCAGGATGCTACGCGTCTGTGTGTCCTTCTGGTTCTCTCCTTTTAGTTAAAGCTGTCATAGTCAGATCTGCCAGAATCATTAGCCACACTCTGGAACTGTTCACATTCTCTGTTTTACATTCACCCAAAGAGATAAAAACTAATTCCATCCCTCTACCTTTTTCTGAGTAAACAACTGCCCACCTGTCCAGCTGGACACTGATGGATGACTGTCGAGCTCCTGCTCCATGCTTCAGTCCAGCTGCCCAAGCTCCAGCCACCACCGCTTGCCTTGGAGGTGCCCCTACCCTGAAGTTTTCACAGACTCCTAACTATTATTACCAATAGATAGATAGAGGAGGATAGGTCATCCCTTGTGAGCCTTGGTTTCCAAGGTTTCTTCCTCAGCTCTGAGGGAGTTTTCCTCTGCCACTGTCACCCCTTGGCTTGCTCACCTGGGGATTTTTACATTCTGTTCATATTTATATTTCGTGTCAAAACTTTGTCTTTACTGGAATTCTGCTGAATTCTGTGAAGCTGCTTTGTGACAACATCAGTTGTAAAAAGCACTATAGAATCAAATTTGATTTGATTCTGTTCTAAATACTGTGTGGAGTAGGTTATGACCAAGTTTAATTCTTGTCTGGGATAGCAATGCACAGTATAGAATATAATGCCTTCACATTGACAAAATGTCAAATCAGTTTGATCACGGTGACAGCAAAAGATGTTATAGTTCATGCTCCTTTACTTTATCTAGGTCAGAGGACAACTGAGTTGACTGAGAAGGGGGGGAAAAAAAACCAAAAAAAAAAACCCACACAATAGTTTGAGTGAAGAACATTAATTTAGCCAGCTAGGAAGATTTCTGTGTACTGATCCAGTGGAGTGTAGGCAGGGTAGAAGAGAAGAGATATGGAAGACTTCTCATTCAGAGTGTGAGAGAGAGAGAAAGAAAGAGAGAGAGAGAGAGAGAGAGAGCAGGAAAAAAGAAAAGAGAAAAAAAAATTGCCATCAGGACAGAAAATTGGCACCACTTTCAAAGTGTGTGTAGTGTAAGCCTGGAAGAAGCTGAGGAGCTTCTTCTGACACAGAGATTTAATACTTAATGATAGCCTGGGAGCGGGCACAAAACAAAGATACATGCAATAAAACAGTGGTGCTTCTGAGAGAGGCAAAGGCAGGCCAGCTTTCAAACACAATCAACAATATTTTACTCCCTCTACAGGGTTTTCCACCCTCTTTCTGCTCTCGTGCAGCAAATGCACATCTACACGCGCACACTGACATACAACGAACCTAAGAAATGCTCTACCTGACATTCACAAAACATATACCAAATCTCTCTTCTCCAGGAATGAACAAGGTAAAAGATGGTTTAATTTGTTTATTTTTCTTAAATTACACTAGGGCCCTAAGGATTTTGTTTATTTTGACCTCCCATCCACACAAAAACGGCATTTTAGATGAACTGAGTTTTTCAAAAACACTCCAATGAGGAGATTTTTGAAAACACAGATGTCACTGTTGATGTGTGGACTAGGAAACTGGATATTTTTGGACAAGCTGATGTCACACAGTGTGCTCGTCTCTGGCTGAAACACAAATAGCTCCTCACTTCCTGTATAATGAAGTACATAAGTCCTAAATCTACAAAGTACATGCAGCTAGCAGTAGATTTCAGACTCAAACATATGAATAAATATAAAAGATGTTTTAGAAATATATAATATTTAATATAAATTAAATATTAAATATTATATAAATATAAATTTTATATAATATATAAAAGTTTACATGCAGGGTTTTTTTTTACATTTCATGTCAAATCTTTGTCTTACTGGAATTCTGTGAAGCTGCTTTGTGACATCAGTTGTAAAAAGTGCTATACAAATTAATTGGATTAATTTAATAACTTGCATAGTGCATTACATAGGGATTATCAAGTGATTTGGGATTAAACCACTGTTTCTATCATGCTTGGTGGTGTTTAGATATCTCTCTAAAATAGAGGTACTATGGCCACTTACCGGACTCGCATGATGATGCAGCCATATTCATATACATCTGGACCGAAAAAATAAAAAATAAAAAAATGGACAGAGGATAATAAACAGATCCATGTGGATGGTGCCTAAGATTTTATCCTCTCATCAATGTTTATGCAATGAACAAAGTCACTAAGAAGTCACAAACAATTCCCACTAAGCATTAAACCTTATGATTAAAAATGCACTTTGATGGACATTAATAAATCCATTAATTAATTGAGGGAAAAAAAAAAAAATAAATAAAACACACAAACCTCCTAGAGTGCTACTTGTATTTGATTAGTTGTTTGCTTCTCTTGTAATTAGGTTTTGCACTGACATAATTACCAAGCCCACTTGTATCTTTCAGTCATAAGTACTTGGCCATGCAATCAATTCTATTTTTGGGGTTTGGTCATACTGTTCATGGCTAATAGCATAATTGAGCACTTTAGTCCTATTCGTATGTTATCTCTATTTTTCCTTTTTTTGTTTGTGATTAGAACATTGCTATGGTAATTAATGGGTGATTGTTGAAGGACTCCTGTTGTACTATGCAGTTCTTACAGCACCTTTTCTTCACAACAGCACAGGTTACTTACCGAAAAAAAAACAAAAAAAAAAAAAAAAAAACACAAAACAGCTTGTCTGATCTCCGCAATTGGGAGTCAAGATCACCTGTTTTATATATCTCAATTCAGCTAAGGATTGAACTGACATTTCTTTTAACTGAAAGCATTAATACCATTGCAGAGATTTCATTACAGTTTCAAAAGAGACAAATTCACATTCCAAACATTCAAGACTGAGTAATAGTAATAGTTTTTCTGATTACCAGGCTTTTTTTTTAATAAATAGAAACCATGGTCAACGATGAAAATTTAACATGTGGGTACATCTTACACCTGCTTTAGATCTATATTCACTTAATGTAAGTGGACAAAACAGCCGAAGGGATTAGTTCATCATAACTAATGTCAAGAATCAGAAAGGTCAAACAGGCTTTCAGCATTACCACCAAATCTTTACAAAAACAATTCGGTGTCTAAAGCCTTCTTAGAAGATTCAAAACTGTGGGAAAGGGGTGTGGGGTGGGGGGCAATGTTGGATTGCTTATACTTTTTTTTCCCCAGATTGTTCACAACTCTGCTGAAGTTTTTAATTTGACATTTTGCACACACTGTTGAGAAATCTAAATACATGCTTCCAAATGTAGCGCAAAATACAATTAAGCAATTAACATCCTACCATGCTCTGTGACATGTGAAAACTGCTGAGCAGGCCCAGCTGGCTTTGATTTTGTATTGTGATTGCAGTAGAAAAAACATCTAGCTGACTTTCAGGGGGGGGGGGGGGGGTTAACACTGTAAATAATGCCTGTGAATCTTACAGTGGAAAACTGTAAAACAATGAAAGTAAATGACTATAACTCTAAAAAGTTTGAAAACAGTTTCTGTAATAGTGAAATGCAGCAAATACTTTTATCAGCCAATATACAAACTTTTACATCTCTTTACTGTAAAAAACTGGGAGGAGCTGAGACTCATTAGGGAGCTCTAAGCATGCCTTGCGTCTCCATTTTTTCTGTGATTTTCAGAGTTTTTTTTTCTGTCTTTGAGGCTTTTTGATTTTGGGTTGCATTCGGGTTATTATTTTGTGTTATTTGTGTGAGTGTGAGTGTGTGTTTGCGTCTCTGTGCATGTTACGACGAGATGTGTGTTGGTCAGGAAAGTTCACCATCAGCCTGAGTTCCGAGTGCTGGAGTGTGGCACCCAGATACCACACATTTCTTAGGTCCTTTCAGCAATATCTCCTTTTAAGGGCTAAATATGGGATGCGGTTTGGCTATATCTAAATATGGTTATATCTCAGTCTCCATTTACTCATTTGTCACACAATTTACATGTTAATTTACGGCAAAACCATGTTTTTGTTATTTTAATATAAATACTATGGGTTTCCTTTGTTTTACTGTGTATATATATATTTTAAACAAAACAGTTCTTAAATGTAAAATTTATGATTGCCAAAAACGTTACCATATATTTTACAGTGAAATATACCGTAAAAAACATGGTGAAATATGCCGTAATTTTACGGATTATTTTCCCTTACAGTGTACACTAGTGTGGATAGCAGAAGCTAAGTTGCACGGACTGAGTAATGCCATTTAGTAACATCAGTATTAGATCTATTGGAAAGGTCCAAGAAAATAAGGTTTAACAAAGGCCAAAAAAAAAAAAAAAAAAGCTCAACTGATGCAAACATTAGTGCTGGCCAAATCATTGGAAGATCACAGATTTGATATGACTCGGACAAAACCAAATCTGCCTTGCTCACCCTGTGTGGGGAGAAGAGCACTTCCTGTCCCCAGTCATTCAGATACTGGCCATTTTGGGCATTTGTTAGCTAACAAAGCAGATTTGGGCTGTGAGCATTCTCAACATTATAATTGTCTATTGGCATTTAAGATTTCAGTGACAACAGCCCACGGCATTAGTCTACTGACATATAGAAAGAAGTTACATGTTCAGATGAGATGGCTTTCACCTTATTCTCCAAAAGGAGGAGAGGTTATGTTTAGGTACGTCTTCATCTCATCTTTTGGTTACACTAAATGCCACAATGCAAATATATGAAAATAATTTGCCTTCTTGACATTATCAAGAGATCACTAAATTACCTGACAGATATAAGGGACCTAAAATCATAAGCTGTATTTTCTAAGGCTATGTTGACATTCCCAGCCGGAAGGCACTTTAAATCTTTTTGTCAGGGCTGTGTTAAATTTTGAAATACTATTTTGGAGTCACTTTCCTGGTCCTAGTTTGGATACATATTCCATTCATGTAGAAGACATTTTGTTGTATGTTTGATAACACAAATGGACATAGCCTAGGGCTGTCACCTGAGCCTGCACCAGCAGTGCAGCAAAACAACAATGGAGGGGAGGCTCGCACTGCAATCCAAATAGTGCCAAACTTGTCACATTATACAGATTATACAGCTAAAACTACAACACCCACTGCACTAGATGTGAAGTTTAAATCGGAACTATTCACCATTCAAAGGATTACATGAGTACAGAAACCCTTATTTTATGACTCACATTGTGCACTACATGGGATGATGGGAGACATTTGGGATTCAATCCACTAAAGCAGCACTAAAAGCTTCTCATCCGAATCATATACAGTTCTTTGAGTCCTTTGCTGTTGTCCTGAGCAAAGTATGATGCATGTGACCTATTAATACATCTGTTTTTTACAGTTTTAATACAATTAGTCATCTCAAAAATGTTTGTTGTTAGCTACAGAAGCAACATGTATACGTGTATCAATGTGCCATTCGTGTGCCATGTCAGGGATAGATTTGTACAAATTACAAACAGACCACACATTTATGAATGTAAACTGTCAAAATCCCATCTGAGCAAAACATCAGAATTGATTGAGGCTTGTAATGTGAACATAGCTTAAGGCTTCCCAGATCTCAAAGTTGACTCTGTAGTTCTGTGTTAGACAGTGCTCTCCAGTGATATCAAAACAAAGACTGAGGAAATGTCTAGTTGCAGAATGGAATTCCATTACTTTAGTTCCAGACATCTGAACCAGGCCCAACCTGAAGCTGCTCACTGTGGTGCAACATACCAGGACTTTTTGTAGTTTTGTTATTATTCCCCACATTTAATTTGTCTGCCTTTTTAAATTTGCACTTGTATGTAGTTCTGCACAATAACATTATTGACACTAAATATAAAAATCGATCAACATTAATATTTTTAAACAAATTTTTAATTGAGTGCAATTAACTGATGATGGTGCCCTGTAATAAACGTCAGTCTGTGACATATTGTAAATAATGTACACTGCCAAATAAATAAATAAATAAATGGAACACTTAAACACAATGTAACTCCAAGTCAATCACACCACTGTGAAATCAACCAGTCCAGTTAGGAAGCAACACTGACTGTGAATCAATTTTACCTGCTGTTGTGCAAATGGAACAGACAACAGGTAGAAATGAGAGGCAATTAGCAAGAAAACCCCTATAAAGGAGTAGTTCTACAAGTATTTACCACAGACCAATTCTCTGTTCTCATTCTTTCTGGCTGATGTTTTGGTCACTTTTGCCATTTTGTCAGTGCTCTCACCCCTAGAGGTAGCATGAGGCGGTGTCTACAACCCACAGAGTTTGCACAGGTAGTGCAGGTCATCCAGGATGGCACATCAATGTGAGCTGTGGCAAGAAGGTTTGCTGTGTCTGTCAGCACAATGTCCAGAGCATGGAGAAGATACCAGGAGACAGGCCAGTACACCAGGAGACGTGGAGCTGTAGGAGGGCAACAGTGCCAGAGCCCTGCAAAATGACCTCCAGCAGGTCACTAATATCCATGTTTCTGCACAAACTGTCAGAAACAGACTCCATGAAGGTGGTATAAGGGCCGGACATCCACAAGTGGGGCTTGTGCTTACAGCCCAACACCGTAAAGGGCAAGTGGCATTTGCCAGAGAACACCAAAACTGGCAGATTCGCCATTGGCACCTTGTTTTTTTCAAGGATGAGAGTAGGTTCACACTAAGCAAGTGACAAATGTAACAGTGCCTGGAGACGCCATGGAGAACGTTCTGCTGCCTACAACATCCTCCAGAATGATCAGTTTGCCAGTAGGTCAGTAATGGTGTGGGGAGGCATTTCTTTGGAGGGACACACAGCCCTCCATGTGCTAGCCTGAGGTACCCTGACTGCCATTAGGTACTGGGATGAGATCCTCAGACATATTGTGAGACCATATGCTGTTGCAGTGGGCCCTGGGTTCCTTCTGATGCATGGCAATGCTAGGCCTCATGTGGCTGGAGTGTGTCAGCAGTTCCTGCATGATGAAGGCATTCATAGTATGGACTGGCCTGCCCTTTCCCCAGACCTGAATCCAGTCGAGCACATCTGGGACATAATGTCTCCTTCCATCCACCAACACCACGTTGTACAACAGACTGTCCAGGACATCCCTCAGGAGAACATCTTCAGAAGCATGCCCAGGCATTGTAGGGAGCTCATATAGCACATGGAGGCCATACACACTACTAAGCCTCATTTTAACTTGTCTTGAGAAATTTCTACTGAAGTTGGATCAGCCTGTAACTTGACATTCCACTTCTGTTTTTTGAGTATGATTCCAAATCCAGACTTCCAGGGGATACTAAATTTGATTTATATTGATCATTTTTATGTTACTTTTGTACTCAACGCATTTCACTATATGTAATGAATAAAGATTTTCAACTGGAATATTTCATTCTTTGAGATCTTGGATGTGTTATATTAGTGTTCCCTTTATTTTTTTTGAGTGTATTTTGTATTTTGAAAAATGATAATGTGTTAAAAAATCATATTCATTCATTCATTCTCTGTAAGCACGTATCCAATTCAGGGTCGTGGTGGGTCCAGAGCCTACCTGGAATCATTGGGCGCAAGGCGGGAATACACCCTGGAGGGGGTGCAAGTCCTTCACAGGGCAACACAGACACACACACATTCACGGACACTTTTGAGTCACCAATCCACCTACCAACGTGTGTTTTTGGACTGTGGGAGGAAACCGGAGCACCCGGAGGAAACCCACGTGTACACGGGGAGAACACACCAACTCCTCACAGACAGTCACCCGGAGCGGGAATCGAACCCACAACCTCCAGGCCCCTGGAGCTGTGTGACTGCGACACTACCTGCTGCGCCACCGTGCCACCCAAAAATCATATTGCTATTAAAAAATCATATTGTTGGATTATTGCCCAACCCTACTAAAACTATAGCTCCAGAAGTCAAATATCACATTACCATAAAATACAGTATATTATCACTTTTCCATTAACTAATATAGGTGTTTTAGTTCCTAGGCCACGATAAGGAGCAATTCAGTTCTGTCCTTTTCTTGTCCATTGGGAGGCCAAAGCAGACAACAGAGCAATCGGCACAGTCTAAGAGGACAACCATCAAGGGAAAACCTGTGTATCCATGACTGCCCTCATTATGCCCATAGGGAGGCTTTCAAACTGAAAGTTTTGGAAAATCAGTGCCAAGGCTGAGAGCCTCTCCAGCGGAATATTCAGTGAGCATGCTGGTTCAGGCCCAGTAAGCCAGGATAATGACCTGCCCTTGATACTAGTGACCACAAAGCATCCTGGGACCACAAAGTAGTTGGGTGGACACAGTAAAGAATAAGAGTGCAGCCTATAGAAAGAGCATGGTGAGGTTTTTAGAGAATTTAATACTGGTCAGTTGGCAACTGATGCCTATTCTTAGCAGACTGGTGAACATAATGTAATAAAACTAATGACTGAAATGCCTCTAGCCCTCCCATATATCATGGTAATTTTCCCTTGTCATTCTCAAAAAAAAGAAAAAGAAATAAATAAATGAATAAAAAAAAACCATCTGATTTAACATGCCAGTCACTTTTCCCAAAGCCTCCATCTTAGTGTGGCAAACTCAGTGGGGTTTAATTGAAGAGGTAATTAGTAACTCCATCTCTGCACTTCATGCAGTTCACCAAGTCATTATCACATGTTAGTATACATCAATAAGCTATCCGCCAAATGGCCAGACTTAATGCATCGCATCTGACAGGTATAATTGAACATTGATCACAGCTCATCACCTATTCCCTTTGAGATATATGATTTACTTTTTTTTTTTTTCTGTGCTCTGACATGGCACATTAAAATACACACTTGCTCTCCAGCATAGGTGATGTCTGTATAGCCCATGTGGAAAGTTTATGAATAGTTAGAAAATAGGACATGCACTAACTCTTTCATTATCTGGAAGCGCTTATCCAATTCAGGGTCACGGTGGGTCCAGAGCCTACCTGGAATACACCCTGGAGGGGGCGCCAGTCCTTCACAGGGCAACACAGACTCACACACATTCACGGACACTTTTGAGTCACCAATCCACCTACCAACGTGTGTTTTTGGACTGTGGGAGGAAACCGGAGCACCCGGAGGAAACCCACGCGGACACGGGGAGAATACACCAACTCCTCACAGACAGTCACCCGGAGCGGGAATCGAACCCAAAACCTCCAGATCCCTGGAGCTGTGTGACTGCGACACTACCTGCTGCGCCACCGTGCCGCCCGACATACGCTAATATAACAGGCAAATGTGACGATCCATCATAATGTCTTCATAAAGCTCTTTGAATTGCCCAGCATACGGGTAATCTTGGCTAAATAATATGCACAAGTAGTTTGTTCAATGTAAGTGAATGTGGGAGTGAGTTACAAGGCAGTGCACTAAGGGGTTTTGCCTCTACAAAGGCTAACATTTCAGTGCTTAGCATGGATAGCACACTGTCAATCTAGTTAAACTGGGAAAAGCAGTGCTACAATTAAAAGGGGAAGTAAAAATTAAATAAATAAATAAATAAATACACCCACTTTCTCTGGTTCTCACTTTGATGTTAGACTAGTCTCACATAGCCAGATTCTCTAGGGATAGTATGATACCTTTCACCACTTAATATGGCCAAGAACCGCCTACTGTTGCAGGAAAAGAAATCTGACTGACACAAAAAGACCAATCCCAAGTCTGCTATTTAGGCATGACATGTAGAAGCAGTCTTTTACGTCAGACTGTTATGAGCCAGTGCAAAACTATACGCGGAAGTGTGTATATGTAGAGACAGTCAATCAGAATGCAACTTGCAGAATCCTGAGAGTGAGGCCAGATTAACACATTGAAAATATAAGCCCTCCATCTTCTTGAGGGTGAATTGTCTGTGGCTGAGACTAATTAAGGAGGGCAGGTTTTCTGGACTCTTTGGGGCTCAACTTCATCTGGATCCACTATCAAATACTCTCTACGTCTTGGTGGGCTCCTGTCAGAGGGGAGAACACCCTACAGCATTAGCTGTTGGCTAGATATATGTCATACTGGTCATGTATGACCCCCACCCCCCCTTTAAATGAACTGACCAGATGCTCACTACCTGAATCAGTCATCTGTCCTTTGAGCTTATCCTTCAAGAGTATTCAATTTATCTTCTTCTCAGCTCCACTTTCCCCCGTTCCATTTGCAAAGGTGTAATGCTTCAGTGAACGAGTTTAGCTATTATTACTCCTTAAATTACACAGTGCTAACAGTTTTAGAAACATTAGGAATAAAATGTTTATTTTTGGAAAATACCCAAATACCCAAGGACTAAAATTTTATATATGTATTTTAAAATGGGTACATTTACCTATATAATACAGGTCAAACCAGGAGGTAACCAAAAACACTGTGGACATGAAAAGAAAATCAAATCGACATGCATCATCCAGTGTTTAAAATTACAGCCAGCTCTTCTTGGTCTTCTTGCTAATAAAACCTTTTAATACATAGAAAATAATAACCATAAATTGCAATCACAATAATGTTATGATGAGATAAATCACAATGAAATATTTTCTGCATGTTGTTCATACCTAGTAGACATACTTTATAATTACAGAATTCAGCTAATTCAAGGTGCACCACGTGTTCTTAGGTGTGTATAATCCAAATCATTCAAAATTACCACTTGACTTATGTTCTTATGGGTGAATGCCATAAATTCTCCATGCACAGTATCTAGTGAAGTCGTCTCAGAAGAGGCTATTCCTGCAAAAAAGGGGAAGAGGGTGGGCAAACTCCCTATTATTATCCCTGACTTCATAAGTCATGTTCATAGATAAAGGTAAATAATGGGCAGCTGATTTAGCAGTCTGTGTACAGACAGGCATTCAAGCACACAATCCTACGGGAATATTCAAGCAAATCTCTGCATGCTGCTAACACCAGTGAGGCTTTGTACATTCACAAAGCCCATGCAAATGAACTTTCGCCAATATTCTCAGCTTGACATCCTCTGTGGGGCCCCCCTTTGACTAGTGGCTCAAAGCAAATGCTTGCCTTGCTTACCCTTTAGCTTCACCTCTGCATCAGGATCAAATACGCAGACAGATATGCGCTGAATACATGTGAATTTATACATGTTCATTTGCGTGCTGACATATAGAAAACATAATATATTGTATATATATCTAGGGTATAGTAAATAAAAAGAATGTAAGACTTCTGGGAGTGTTAATCTACAAATTATTACTGTTGAAAACAAGTCAAGGCAAAAGCTAGCATTACATAAAAGCAACCCAGTAGGCTGTTTTACCTTCCTGCAGAGAAGGGTTAACAGGAATTTGAATCCAATTCTCTGTGCAAGGTTATTTATAATGAATGAATCTCACATATACAGACACACAAAATGCTGCTTTATCAGATCAGTCTCTAATGCAAGTTATAGTTGTGAACATAGCTAAGAAGCCAAGTTGAATGCTTACAAGCTGATATAAAATAGTTGCTGGTATAAAAGGACGAGTACAGCTGAGCCCTCCCTCTCTAACAGGGATATAATTCTGCATAAATACGTTCCAGTATTTCAAATTTTGTTTGGTATTTTCAAATGACTAGTAGCTGGTCGTTTACATTTATGGATCTAAGAACATGACCTGGCTGAAATTCTTTAGCACCTATAAGGTTTTTGGCATAATCTATAAGTGCAACGTTAACAGGGTGCGTGTGACATCTGGAGCTTACATCAAGAACGAAACGATACATTCAAGTAATTTCTAACCTGCTATTTTACAGATTCCATCTTTAAGAACTTAAACTGCCAAGTTTTGTTATTTTTCCAAGAGACTTTACAAAAAGAGAGCTTTACAAAAATACAAGCAACCTCAGCCAGTAGAGGATTTTGGGGTAAAACGAGCCAGTGGGTAATGTGAACAACCCTCTGTGCCTTGGCAACCAAGCACTGCAACGGTCATGGACCGTACATTTCTGAACCACCCTTAATTTCTGCCAGACTGAAAAGTAGAAGCCTGGCAAGCACCAATTTATTGAAAGATAAAGGAAAAAAAAAATAAATAAAAAATAAAAAACGGCGCAGCATGTAGTGTCGCAGTCGCACAGCTCCAGGGACCTGGAGGTTGTGGGTGCGATTCCCGCTCTGAGTGACTGTCTGTGAGGAGTTGCTGTGTTCTCCCCGTGTCCGTGTGGGTTTCCTCTGGGTGCTCCGGTTTCCTCCGACAGTCCAAAAACACACATTGGTAGGTGGATTGGCGACTCAAAAGTGTCTGTAGGTGTGTGTGTGTGTCTGTGTTGTCCTTTGAAGGACTGGCGCCCCCTCCAGTGTGTGTTCCCGCCTCGCACCCAATGATTCCAGGTAGGCTCTGGACCTACCGCGACCTTGAACTGGATAAGCAGTTACAGATAATGAATGAATGAATGAATGAAAAAAAATAAAAATACTCCACTCACCACTGGTACTGTGATATAATATGCAATAGTATAGATATTACATAATGCATAGCTATATATTGCGCACATGGATATCTTTCGAGTTTGCTATGTTCTTACAATATCCTATCTGCAAAATAAACAGCCCCCTCATCATTACTGGTGAATGGTGTCCTTTGTAGTTTGTCTAGCATCTAACATCTCCCTGAGCCTCCTACTGAGTTTTAAAAACTAGTTTCTATCTTTGCTCCTCAAGACATTGTTTGCAGGAAGAGATTATGTGCGTCCTTGAAGAAATCTTAAAAAGGCCTCTGAACATTTCAACAAACACAATGCCCTTTCTGCGAGGCATGTTTGCTCTTCTAATAATATCAATCAAGTATCACACAGCAACCTTTCTATTCCTGAAGCATATCCAAACAAAGTTGTAGTGGTAATTACTATCACTCTGCCGATGATTCTACCCAGAACAATAGAGCCCCACAATCCATGTTATATGAATGAAGAAAAGGCCTGTGACCATGGTGGCATGACTCAACTTCCTACCATTCCAGTAAATGAGACAAAGCCACTGGGGCTTTGACCGCTTGACTGTATTTTTGGCACCGCAGGCATTAAGACAATGCCCACAGCATCGATTACATTACAGTTTGCTATTGATCAGGGATCAAAGGGGAGGTGGTGGGTGTTTGTCCGCATGGCTGGTTATCTGCCTCTGCGGTCTCTAGGAACTTAGTGTGTGTCTATTTTAAGAAGGCAGTGGAGGAGAGGGACTGCAGTTCTGATGACCAAGCCATTGATTTGCAAACAAACAAACACAGAGCGTGAGTGATGTAAAGGTAGACTTCCTCTCGGGATGCTACAAGTCTACTGCATAATTGCTTCCTGAACAAATTAACCAGCCAAATATTTAAGGTTTTAAAAGGTCTCATGGTCCAAAGAAATAGGATAAAAGTCTTGAGTTATTAGAACTCAGCAGCATAGAGGTCATGGTACCACTACAAATCTGTACAAACAGAGGTATTTTTTTCCCTGTGGTCCATGTTTGATGAACGTTTTGTGGCTGTATTTTATTTAGTCCCATTCAAAGAGAACAAGAAAGAAAAGAAAAAAGCCTAACGCATTCCTTATAACCCATAGCTAATTAGAAGTGCTAAACTGTTGTAGGTTTTACAGTAGGTATGAAAATGAATGTTATGACATCACAAAATATATTAGTAAAGAAATAGACAAAAAAGAGGCATTTTTTAGGCATAATTTCCTTATATGTATCTTACACACATACACACACTCCGAATGGCATGTCTTGAAAAAGGACAAGTTTCCACAGCAGAGCTTGTACTATGTCTGAATATTGATATTGATCAAAACTAATCCTGTCGAATCTCAACCTGCTTAGTCAGACCAGTGATAGCTGTGGTACCGCTATTCTGTTGACCTTTGGTTTATACGGCCGGTGTATTGGGCTCCCTAAAATAGACCTTTACACAGGGAGATACAGACACAAATCAAGATTTTACTGTCGCCTGAAAGCTGAACGAAGCTCGTATTCATTTATTTATACAGCTAAATTGCTGCCATAAGTCAGAGTGTTATAAATCCTTGTCTCATCAATAGGCAATCTGCTAATGCATACTCCAGATCAATTTTTGCCAAGTCAGGTGAGCACATAAAGGAACTCGCTCCCTCTCCCTCTTAACAAGAACCGTCTCCAGTCAGTTCTCTGTTGATTGTACTGTTAATACTGCTGTTTGATAATTATATGATTACTGTGAGTGTATTTCTTAATGTGTCCACAGTTAGTGTACTTGTATTTCAGCTGACGTCAGCTGGGACAGAATCTCCCACCACTGCTTCACACGTCACTCAGATTCTGGGCTTCGTAACATCCATCCCTCACCAAGAAGCTAAAGCACTTCATTTGTGGAAAGCAGGCGCATCCAGTGCAGAAAAAGCGAGGGCGAGAGCAGAAGAGAGCGAACAAGCCAAATCTAAAGCACAACAGCCCACCTTTTCACAGATAATTGGTGAAGTGAAATGTCAAAGAGTGATCACTGCTGCTGACTATCTGTACCAGCTCAAGTCTCCAGCAGACACTGGGCCATGACAGCTTAATCTGCCGACATATTCAGATTGCTGTGCCTTATACATAATGAAATGTCAATGAGCAGTAAAGCTGTCATTCCTGGCCTCTGAATGACTGCTGTACATCATAAACTTTTCCCAATATGCCTTTCTTTTTCTCTGGCTGTAAATTAATTGACAACATTATTTTACAGTGCAAATCTTTATAGCACAATAAAAACACGAGCTATGATTTGACATTTTTTCTCCTGGGTTCCCCTACTGTTGATGAGTGTAATTCCCTTTACAGCACTGTCTTGAATCAAGGGAGAGTGGGAGTGTGGTGGCAATTTCCTGCCCACCTCCAAAGAGCAGTTTCTGCAGTACTGAGCTTGGATTAGCCTCACACTGACAGACTGTCTAAGACAGTATGCATGGCATGATTTTGGCATGGCGCATGGAAGCAGTCGTAAATAAATTAAGCAGTAACTAGGCAGCAGTGTGTAACTTGCTGCTCTTTCATGAGTTGCTGTGTTAGATATATATATATATATATATATTTTTTTTTTTTTAAACAAAAATGTAACTGAGCAGTGAGCCAGAGTCTGCGGCTGCTAACTGTAACCAGATTAGCTACATTTTTAGCATTATACATCAATTCTGGTAATAAGTTTTTTCTGTAGACACTGTGCAGCTGAAACGAATGACACTTTGTCGTCAACAAAGCTTGGGTTCCATCAACAGTGTTAGCTGGAATAGTGAGAGAAAGAGTGAGGTGCGCAAGACTTGATTTCACAACAGTACTGTAAACGTGAATTACACTCAGCAACATGTACGGGGGCTCAGACCAAAAAGCCACGTCTTACATAGTATTCCTTTAACACACTGAAGGTTTCAGACTCTACGTGTGGGCAGAGCATCTGTGGCTGAAACTAAGCCTTGGGTAATAGAGAGGTTCTATTCTCCTATTACAGGTCAATGAATCACAATGATTTTAGTTGGGATGATGATTTGTGTTAGGTTAAAACACTATTTATTACGGCTTTAAAACAAATATGTCACATTATTTTTTATTATTATTATTATTTTTTTTGCCAAATAAAGGTCAATTACAAGCTTTAGAATAGGTCACTAAAGCAGTAATAGATGTGACAGACTAGACTATTTAAACTGACTGAATAGTAAATATTAAATATTAATATTAAATATTTCTAAACTGGTTTAGAAATAAAGATTTGTGAATTTTTTATAAAATTTATTGATATATGTAGTAAAATAGCTTCTACTGTTTTAAAATTATAAACTACAGTTTTTGGCGCATAATAAATGTGTGGAGAAACATTAGTAAGTCATTAAATATGATTTGATTATTATAATGCATATTTATGTTTTTTTTATGCACTGTCTTACATACAAACATGAGTCCCTCTGAAGAGGATAGTAGACAGGGGAATATCAGCATCAGTCTTTCAGTAGCATTTTTTTTGTTTTTGTTTTGATGTTTATATAATGAAATTGATGCACCTTGTTGGCAAGCCAGTTTTCAAATGTAGTACTGCATCATTTCACCAGTGGTGGGCAGTAACAAAGCAACACAGAACCACATTCCAAGTGTTTGTAATTTGAAAACAAGCACAAAAATAAAATATTAATATCACAAATGCAAACACATCTTTACAAAAGGATGTACCTTTGCCCAACATGAGTTAACATGAGTCTTAAAGTGCAACTTAAAGTAGGTAACTTGACTGCTAACTCTAAGTGAACCACTATTATAGACTAATTCCACTGCTCCACAGCCCAGTGCTGGGGGCTTTACACAAGAGAAAGACAAAGCTGCATTAGTAGCATACAAATAAATTTTAGACTCTACTTGCATCCAGTCCATGATGACTCAACACAACTTAGATGTCTCATTAATAATACAATATGCCAAAAAGTGTGTGTGTGGGGTGTGTGTGTGTGGGGTGTGTGTGTGTGGGGTGGGGGGGGGTGTTAACTTCACTGAACTCCACAGAATGTCTAACAACCACCACAGAGCAGGTATGACTTACGTGGTGGATAATTCCCAGGGCTGTAGTTTGTGTTGTGCTGGTCCAAGTGGATCAGACACAGCAGTGCTGCGCTTCTGAAGGTTTTTATTTTATTTATTTATTTATTAACCATATATTACAAATTATCCACTGCGGGAGAGATTAGAGTATGACCAATGCAAACTGTACAACAATACATAAAATACTCTCAGATATCACATCTAGACCAACACTGCAGTCCTGAGAATTTTCCATCAAACCAATACCTGCTTTCAGATCATCCAGTGGAGGGTTTTTTTTTGTTCCTTATTCACGTTTTTTTTTAAGATTTACATGGTGTTGTAGATTACAGGCTTGGACTATCAGTTTTAGATTCATAAGATGCCTTGTACATGCATTTTGTGACTTGCAAGCATCTCTGCTGGAACTGGCATTAAGGTGCCCTTATTCCCATGTGCATCTGTTTGAGCATTCCACTTCTATACAGACTATAAATGATGTGTATGCATAGCTGATACTGAATGTCCAGAACTGGTGCCACTGTAAGTAGCTAAAACAGAATCCCAAGGCCAGCATAGAAGTCAACATCCTAAGTAGCGAGATAAAGCATTAATTACTCCTCCATTAATGAAGAGATAGCAATAAAGCAATATCTCCTTTGCATTACCCTCTTCATATAATAGAAACATCTCCTGCTTATCTAGAGCCTGAGCAACTGCCAGAGCGAGATGTGTGTAATACTTGAGGTTGAGGAAGAGAGCACCCGATGATGTCGACGTGAGACAGAAAACACTCTGCGGATGGAGTGAAGGGCTCTTGAGGAAGAATAACAGCAGAGAATGTGACACAAGTGACTGCTGAAGAAGAGGCTTTAGGCTTAGCTCAATGCACTGAAAGTGTCGCTTCACTCCAAGAGGAGAACTAAGAGAATCAACATAAGGGTTATTACAGGCACAATTAATAAGAAAACCATGCTTTATGAATGTAAAGAGCTTTGACAAAAGCCAAAGACAAATGAAAATTCAAAGTGCTGTCAAAGCTCTTCCTTCATACTCTCTGCACCATCAGACCTCCTCAGCTGACTCCACTGTCAGCTGGTGTTCTGCACATCTGAGTCCCGCGAGTACATCTACAGCCTACCCACTTCAAACAACACCTACATAACTCACCATGATCACACAGCTCTTAATGAGTGCAGATGCATATCTGTGGATTAATTTGAAGACAGCACCACAATACAACCCAACAAACAGCCTCTGAGAAACAATTAGAAGAATTCATGAGTTTCATAAGATCAGAAAAATAAGCCTCAAACTTGCTTAGTCCTGCCGTTACAATTATACCATAATTAGTTGTCAAGCCTTACAGTGTGATTGGCATAGAGTGCCAATATCCCCCAATAATAGCACTCGGAATGCATTTCTAACTAGCAGTCTGTCTTGTTTGCTTGTTATGCAGCCAAGACAACCAGTGATTACAAGTAATCAGCTTTGTTGTGGATGTTACTTGTTAGAGTCCCGAAATAAATAAATAAATAAAATTATTCACAACTCCGACAAGTTGCAGAGCACTGATTTTGACAGACGCCACATCAAGGTGGTTTTTGTCAAAGCTTATGGGGCGAATGAGGATATATTAAGTCATGAGGTGAAGTGCGATTCTCTTATTTTAATACAGTATCCAAGGATGTGCTGGCTTTGACACAATTGTCCTGTCATTAGACACAGGTTGAGGTTAAGGTTTGCTAGTGTGGAACTGATGTAAACACATAGTCCAGTGACACACAGCAGTGCATCAGGTTAAGGTGAGTAATGATGCACATGTGGACAGGGTGAGTGTCCTTGAAACTACATGTCCTTTGTCTTTCTTCCTCCCTGTCCCTCAGCGATAATGGGGCCAACATTAACATACGTCTTACATTTAATACAGATTAATTGCCATGACAACAGGGCACAGAGTGCTGGAGCCACCTTCTGAGCAATCGCTCTGCAAGACACTGATATGACACTGACCACTGCCATTTGAGCCACTGAGAATAAGCTCAGCCGTGAGAACAATCACTTTAGCTACACAGTGTTCCTGAAATATGACGATGGAACCAAGTGAGGTATAAGATTAAGGTTTCTGTTTTGAAGCTAAATGTAGAGGACAGAACCTTGATAAAGAGTGGGGTTTGATAGCACAGTTTTCCATGCTTTAGTTACTATACCCGGAGGTGCACAGCTGGATGGCAGCTGCTGAGAGAGAACGTATACACCCACGCATGCATACACACCTTATACTTATTTCAGCACCTGTCAGGTGACACACATTACCTACACATATGGGCTGCAGTTTGGAGGGGGCAACATTTAATGAATATAACCATTTAAACAATGGTTTTAACAACAACAGTTTTAATTTTGAAATTAAGGATATTAAAACACTATTTATCTTCAAACTTCAGGGAAGTCTTTGCTCTAGATATTGTAAGTAATGAAAGTAATGATATTTAGTTCTGAATCAACACACACCAATTCAGCTTATCCCAGAGGTACTGGATGTATCGCACTTTCAGATAAAGCAGTTCCACAGTATAATCCCCTACAGCCAATGCCTGACATTTAGCTTACTGACTTTACACTCGTGTCCAGCATTACTTACTACTGGTAATGTGAAACCTTAAATAAGCACAAATAATTATGAGTGGCGCTTCCAACTTTTTGCATATATGGGATATTTATTTCACACTGGTTCATCAGAACGTTTAAAGAACGTGGCAATAGTGCTGCAATCTCTACATCTTTATACCTAAATGCATCTTTAAGCCTGTTAAGAGTCATATTTCTCTGTAATGGTCATCAAGGCAAATTTAATATAGACATCAGCATTGTCAGATACATACATAAAGACTTTAGCAATTAGAAAAAGATATTAGCATCAGCCAGCAATTCCCATAATGTTGCACTGTTTATCCTTCATTGTTGTAGAACATAAATGCTTGTTTCAAATCTCTGTAGTAGTGTAGACTATGATGTAAATTGAATTTGAACTCACTCACTGCTTGTAATTTACCACCAAACACTCCTGTCAAATAGTCAAACACTGTTACACAGTCAATATCTGACATCTATATAAGGATGCAACTTGTATTCATAAACAGTTAAAACAGGATAGCTTTAGTTTGTATACGTCTTTATCGATACAAGCACAGCCATTAAATCTATTAAAATGCAGAATGTCATTAGACCTATTTACGTCATAAACACTAATAAAATGAACAGAATTAATTCAGATCAGGATTTATTGATGGAGGAACAGAAGTACTGTTAATGTACTTGTTTTCTCAGTCCTAGTCTGAATCAAAAGCTCATGGACAGAAATGGTGCAAAAATACCAATTATATTCCAGGGTTTGGAAGAAGTGACTGCAAAGGGTTTTCTCTTCTTTCTCCCTTCGCCTCTCAGTAGAGACACCTGTCTGTCAGTGTTCACTCTCTCCACCTTCTGCTCCTCTGCTGAGTCTGTGTCCCAGGCTGAATGGCACACTTTGTGCTCTAAAAAATCCATAATTAGTCTCAAGTGAGAGCCCCATCTCCTTCACACGTCTGCTCTCTCGCTCTTCTTCACTCTCCTTCATGCTTACAAAAAGATTCTGTAAGGACTGTTGATGGGTTCCAAAGGAGCAAGCATTAAAATACAAACAACCATTTTGCCTGTTATATAATTTCTTAAAATTCTGCTGTTGTGTTTCACTGAATAAATTAATTCATTTAAATCTGGCTTAAATCTCCTTGTAGAAGGGCACATATGTCTGGCACTGCCGACTAATCTACATGTGTAAGGAAAAAAAAAAAAAGGCAGCACATATGCAGTTTGGAGTAGTGCTGTGCCATATCGTATAGTTCGTGAAAGATATTTTTTTTGAAAAGGAAAAAACAATCATGATAGTGATATTCGGACTGGCTAATGACGTTATGCAGTTGCGCATAACATGGCATATGTTTATTAGAAAATGAATTTAGGCACAGTGACAAGTACAGTGGAATTTCATACTGCAAATGTTGACTTTTTCTTTTTCTGTACTTTTCAAATTTACATTTGTAAGAGAAAATCTATTTAGTAAATAAAACCATTTAATATAACTGAAACCTGACACAGCAGGTAGATTCGCTGTCACACTGCTCCTGCTGCTCAAAAGTGTCCATAGGTGTGAATGTGTGAGTGAAAGTGTCTCACCCTGCAAAGGACTGGCGTCCCCTCCAGGGTGTGTTCCCACCATTCGCCCAGTGATTCCGACCCTGAACTGGATAAGCGGTTACAGACAATGAATGAATATTAATTTAAATGTGTTTAATATAAATGCAATCAGTATAACATTTATTTTCTTGCAATAGTTTGCTCTTGAAACTAATAAAAGTATTAAAAAAGTATTAAAAGTGTTTTGTAATATCGGCAAGAAAATCATCGCCACAATACCCTGAAATATCACAATATTATTTTCGGGCCATATCGCCCACCTGTAGTTTGAAGACTGGGACGGTCAGTCTTTTGATCTAAAAACATCTGCACCATGGTTTGTAAATGATCTCCTCTGAGTCTATTTCTTTTTCTCAGTAACAACTTCCTGATTGTGACACAAACACCTGTTGATTTTTCAGATCTTAAGCAAGTGAGTGTGAAAGTTTTTTTTTTCCTTTTTCTGGCTTCTTTCACTTTGATTTTGATCTTTTATTTTGCCTAATTTCTAGGGAAGGGTAATATCACCATTTTCATTTCATTCTGGTACACAAGTTTATATCCCAATATCAGTATTCATTCATTCATCTATTCATTCATTCATTCATTCATTCATTCATTATCCTGTTCAGGGTTCTGGTGTTACTGCAGCCTACCTGGAATTATTTTAAATCCTATGTTAACTTCATGATGATTAGTCCAAAATGCATGTGAAAAAAGCAATTTTCTATACATCCTTTTACAAATGTTTGGACATATCTGATATATAAAAAAACTTGATCAAATAATTTGTGCAATGGATCTTCAACAGGAAACATACACGTCATTTTATTACCAGAAATATTTACTGCCATCAATATATTAAAAAAAAGCTACTTTAGCATCAACAATTAATCTATATTTGTTTCTTATAACATGCAAATAATTGTTTTTTGTATTAGTTTTATTTTCAGTTAGAAAACAAGCCAAATATGTAATGATATTTGCATGAATCTGCATAAATACATAATATAGATATAAAAAAATTCTGCAGAAGCACAGAACAGAAGAGTTCCCTGTTTACTCCTCTGTCTGGGTGAGCAGGAGAACCATGACTGTGACCATTTGATAGTTATTAGTGTTGAATATGGAGGCAAACAAGGGTGCAGCACCCTATATTAACCTTATATCAGATAAGAAAAGCTTGTCTGACTTCTACTACAAGCCTGGAACAGCCCTGCTAAACACAGGTGACCACAGGGTAATGTAGCTTTCTTCTGTTTACCCTTAATTAGATCTGAGGTTGATGGTAAACACAAGCCCTAAAGCTTGCAGTCAGTGTTGTGCCTCTTATAATGAAGATAGGCATGCAATTACTGAGCAAACAGTAGAGTTAATAACTGAAACTTGGAATTATCACAACTTTAAAATCAAAGCTGTTATATACTTATACTAAAGAACAAGACAGTTAAGTCGAAAAACATCACGGCTAAGATCAAGCCAAAGGAGAATTACAATGATTGAATATATACAAGCTTCAGTCTGTTGTCATCGCATGGACAAGAAGTCCAAAATCCAAGTGTGTAATGCAGTATATGCTTAGTTATTGCATATCCTTCTCCATTATCACAAGTTATTGCAATAGCACTTGGTGTAAACATGGGAAGAAGGGGGAGAGGGGAAGAAGGAAAAAAAGCCCTGTATGATGTTGATAATGCACCTTAAACAGTTGTTACTGGAACCTGAGACTCACAAAAATGTAACTCTTAAATTATTTAATGTGGTCTGGGAGCACCAGAATTTAAAGATTACACAATTTAAGTTGGACTGGAACACCACATAACAGATTCCCCATTCCAAGGGAACCATGGTGAAACAAACTATTAGTCTCCTTTGCAACAATTTCTACTTCACAGCTCCAATAAAAAGCAGAATTCTAAGAGATTTGGTATTAGATGGAGAAAGTGTGACTATTCTAACTAACCTGTGCACCATTAATGGAAATCTGACTGTCAAGACTTACAGGCCCCAATATGGTGAACAAGTCTATCCAAATGGATGGTTATATATATATATATATATATATATATATATATATATATATTTATTTTTTTTTTTTTAACTCAAAGCACTAGTAGGCTTCCATTATTGTTGTATATTGTTTCTATACGTTACTTAAACCTATGTCTTATGTTTTGTGAATCTGATCGGGCTCAACTTGGCCCCCAACGTAAAAGTCCAAATTAATTATTAATGTCTTCCCAAACATAATAAATGTCTATTATATTTCACTAGTATTGTACTCTAGTACAACTGGCAGTCCTAAAATGTGTAAGGTTTGCGTAAGCTTTACCCTGACCAATCACAACGCCAACATGGCTCTGCCCTCTGAGTCTGAGCAAATCTCATGCTTGAGCTGGCACTAATACAGAGCCTCATGAGACTCTCCCTGAGTAAAAGCAGCATGAGTTTTGCTGACCGTGCTGGCTCTAGAGCTCCAAGTAATTCCAAGGTTTGCAATGAATTCATTATTAAGCTCCTCATCAGTAGGTTTATACCATAGAGGTTGTACCATTTTTTTTTTTTTTTTTTTTTTATAAATGTAAGGCTGTATCATCCCAGTTATCCCAGTGTGTCCTATATGTTGTGAATCTATCAATGGGCTGTTAACTCGATTACAGATGAATACCTCAGTAAACTCAGATCTGTGAAATCACAACTTAATTTCAAGGCAAAAAAGCTTTAATGTGTGTATTCCAATGATCAAGCGCTGTCATGGATATTAAGTCCATGTGATAGAATTTTAGTGATATTTGGTGTGTCATCATTTTTCTACTTTTTGTTTCTATGCAACACTTGGAGACTCCACATAATACCCTAACGTTGTGGTATACAAACAAATTGTAATGTAATGTAATATATCAAGTTCTTTTCCATGGTGCTTCAAAAATCAACCTGTCTTGGTCTTAATTTTACTCATTTAAATAAGTAATATGAACATAAACTGATGTTACAAAATATGCAGGTTATGACTATGTACAAATCCTGCAGAATGCCTAAAAATGAATTACAATAAGCACACAAAACCTTTGTGAAACTTTACTTCTCGTCTAAAGTAATTGACTCGAAGCTACATTATTCTGTACCACAATGTCACATGAAAATCACACGGAACCAAAGACACTGATATGAAGCACCAAAGCTTCAAGGACTTCTAATAAGGGTATGTATATTGGACCCTACATTTTCCATAGTTGAAATACCAGACACCGGCATGACATGGCAAAGGTCGCTTGTTATTATTTCCACTTAATTTTGCATTCAGAGTGTGGATCTTACTATCAAATGTAGTTAAGGACCTCTGTGACAGCTACAATGATTTGAATCCATTCAACATTTCTTTTCTGTCCAGTTGTAGTACGCCTGTGTTGTTTTGATCAATCTAATATCCCTTAGTGATTACACTCAAGAGCTGCCAAAAATCCCACAGTTAAGAAATGAAACAATTAACTGTTCAAGGACAGCAATTTTAGCTTAAAAGAAACGCCAGATAAAAGTGAGTTTGTCTTTAATGTTCCTGAAGAGAGATTATACTGCAAATGTGAGGGTCTTGGGATATACTCCTATATATCGGTGAAAGCTCACCTTATCTGAAAAGAATCAACATAATTATTTATTTTGGTTTAATAGAAGTCAACTATGTGAGGAACCAAAGGGAAACTCGACTTCAAAGGCAAAATCTGTTCCCTGAACCTTTTGTTTTTGCGTGGCATTCATTTGAAATCAAACGCAAAAGTACAAGGCAGGCAGCTTGTCATTATTTGCTGCAATCTGTCTTTGCACTGTTTAAAATTAGAAAGTGACAGACAGTGTTTGTGGATGTCAATGGGAAGGGGTTAACTTGTTTTTAATAACTCTGGGGACTGGGGAATCGAAAAAGAATCATAAGATTCATGAATATTGCGCATTTGAGTCATTTCAAACAATGACTAGGCAGGATATTTCTGAAATTCAAACTTACTTTCACCTTTCTGTAAGCTATTTGAAATTTGAACAGGTTTGTATTTGGCCTTTGCCTTAAACTATCTTCAAATTAAGCTCAGTGTACTTGAACAGCTACATTTTTAGTCACTACCATATTATCAGTTCTTAAGTCATGCTTGTTTATACATGCAATTATTAACCAAACAGCATTTTTCCTTTTTCTTTTAAACATGTCTTTTAAATAAGCAGTTTTGTTCCACTACATGTTGCAGGTTTCTAACAGTTGATGAGCAGCAAGAAATTTTCCAACTAGTTTGGGTTTAATAAAAGACAAAACTTTCTCTTTCATTTCTTTGCCAATAGGTTTTGGCTCCCTCCAAACAGAATCACTTTAGCAAATAAGCAGCACACGTACACGTTTGGGAGTGATTTCATTCTTGCGAGAGTGGGAGAGAGTAGGAATCAGTCTCTGTGATTCACACTTCATTTCATACAGATTCTGTGATGGAAAAAACTGAAACGGTCACTTATACTATATTTATAGTTGTCTTTCTGCAGTGTGTTCCGTATGTAATTAGACACATTTTTCTGTGTAGCCATGAAGCCGGCTGCATCCCCCACTCGTCAGAATGCCCCTGGTGTGTTATTATCCTATAATTTTCTACCACCTGCTTTGTCTTAACGATTAACTAATTGGCTCTGCACGTGTCCTGAAACAATAAAAAAAAAAAAAAAAACACCCTTTTTATGGTTCAAATATCAAAGCCAGTAAAAACTCACAAGAGGGGAAAGGCCTAATACTGGCTGCTGTATCGCTCTCCTGCTCTGCTAAACGTGCTTTTATTACTCCAAGTTACATCAAAGCTACTTCAGAGATATTTCACGTCTAATTTTTATAGCCTTACATGGAGCTCTACAGTAATTCCACTGTTCTCCATCCTCTTTTCTCCTGTCTGTTAGCTGGCTCTTTTTCAATGTGAGGAGGTCGTTTAAATCACATATTAGTGGCTCCCAATCCTTTTAAAGACTTTAAACTACAGACAATACTGGGCCATTTGAAAACGGTTTATCAAACTTTAACATAACTATAACAATAAGAACCTTAACAATAATAATATTGAGGATAATGATCATGATAATAGAATTTCAGCTCCCTATCGACAAGTCCCCTTCAATAACAGACAAAAAGCTTCTAGAATTAATGAGAAGACCAACAACCTCATAGCAAAGCTACTACAATTCTTCAAAAGATACCAACAAGAACTACGCTGATTTTGACATGAACATTGATTGGCTACAATCAGGACTTAAAGGAGATCAGAACCTAGATAACTATAACTATCAGCGTTCTTTTCTGACGGAGGACTAGGATAGTAAATAAACATGCAATCAGCAAGAGAAGCATGTCACTTATATTGTTCTTGGGAACACAGCACTAGCAGCTAAGGAATATACCCACTGGCACAACAAGATTGCTACCTGCCTGCATTGGCCTATGCTGAAATAACTTGACCTACCAGTCCCTGGTCATTGGTACGATCAGAAGGCAGAGAATGCTGTCTGAACACTGGACAGGGTGAACACATATGATATGGCTGTTCAAACTGACCATACTGACCAAACTGAACATCTAAAACTAGAAGGGAAAGCACCATTTGCCTATTGATGTCACATCATCTTGAAGCAAAGAAAGACCCACACAGAGCCAATAAATTGTCTTGCTTCGAACAGCTCATATCTTTCACAAAGTTCTCACCATCTGACAGTGAACAACATATTTGAGTGTTTTGGTTGAGCTCTGGTAAATGCTGCAACAGTAGGCTGAGATGAGGAATCAGAAACACGCAAAAAAAAAAAAATTAAAAAAAAAAAAGTTCACATTCTTCCAGACAGTAAATAGTGCAGTGTTTGCTCAACTTAATCACTGAGCTTCATTTACTTTAATATGATAATCTGTCCAGTTGAAAAGAACAAAATGCATTCATCTGTGTTATTACTGTGTATGACACTGATAATACGGCAAAATAATTCCCCAAACACTATTTACATTTTAACAAAGGGAAATTAGCTTTCTGAATGAACACAGTTTGGACACGCAAGCAAACATGGAGGGGGGGAAATAAATAAATAAATAAATGAAAAGATCCAGGTGTACACACTTCTCAAATGCTCTGCTACAATTAAGCAACATCAACAAATCCACAGACGGATGGCAGACATTAGGGATAAGTGGAATAAGCAGGAACTGTGTACATAGTTATATAACATTCTTTTCAAATATTCTGGCAATTAAAGTGGCTATTATGCCTTGGTATTTAAAGTCTTTTGAAAACTAGTCTAGGAGGCAGTACCGTCAGCTGTAGCAGCCAGTCATAAATAACTTCAGCTTTTAGAGACAGCAAATAAATGCAGCTTACTCAGGAAAACAAGGCCACATTCATTGATTGATGCGAAGCTCTGCTCTTCCATAGCAGCCTTGGTGTTCTGCCACACCCAGCAGGCCTACACAGTGGTTGCACATTTTTAGTCGATTAGGTAACACCGATAGATAGATAACCGAACACTTAACACTGATACTGTGCAATAAATGATACAATCTAAGCTATATTCATGTTTTAGACAGCATCAATTACCAAGCTTGGAAAGGTTGAAGTCTTGTGCTTTAACAGTAATTCTGGTGTAGTTAAATTGAGCTTAACTCCATAGCTCTGATAAATTTCACTTTCTTGAACTCCTTGTTATGTTTGGATTAAATACTATATAAGTCAGCCTGTCTTTCTGGTGTCAGTGACATGCCATGTATTTACTAAGTCATTAATATCCCAAATTTTGGAACAAAATGGCTCCAAACCTGATATTCTTCTGAACTCTTTCTAGATATTCCAGAAATGTCTCTGATTCTCTCAATTATGGTGATTAAAGTACTGATATGTGATCAGCAGAGAAGCTGAAGTTTGAACTACTAGCCTCCCCGCCCCACTTTTAAAGGTCTCTTCTTCTAAACCATCTGAGAATCAGAAAGCAGCAAAGACACTAAACAATTGAGTCCAATAAAAGAATCAGTTTTCTTGACTTGATACAAATATGTACTTCTTACCTCTGAATAGCACTGCATGGTAGCTTACCTTGCTGTGCGTAATTATGACAAGTCTAGCGGCATCTCCAAAATACCATAACAGTCCAGTGAAAAAGAACTAAATAGCTAATATTTATACCTGTCATATCCAGTGTCCGGAACCAAGACCGGCCTTTGAAACTTTTATATATATATATAATGATGAACATAATAATGCCAAACATTTAAGGCTAACTGCACATTTGCTTCTGTTCTAATACACGTCATTTAACAAATATTCAGCAACTTCAACCCAGCTTTCTTAACTTTCACTGATGAGTTTAAAGTTCTCTAAAAGTGACTAAAATGCATGGCAGCAGCCCTTGAGGTATTACTGTTAACCCTGAGTGTGTGAAACAAGCCATTCCATGAGGTGTGTCCTGCAAAATGTACCCACTGTCAGTGTGCTATGACAAAACTGTCATATAAAGGAACATTTAAGGCTTGATCCCAGAGTATATTCTCGAAATTTTGTCTATTGGCCCTGAGTTTAAGGCTGAAGACTTAAGGCCTTGAGACAGGGCTCAATAGCTAGTGATGGTTGAACATAAAAACATTAAGTCAATTTCCTTACCAATATGGTAGAAAAGAAAAGAAAGAGAGGGGGAAAAAGGTCATATCCTTCATATCTTTCAAAAACATGTGTTTCACAAATCTCATTTTTGGAGGGCTGCCAAACAGCCTCTCAGATCCCCTATAGCAGCGTAAAGAGAGTGAGTTGGGGAGAAAGAGCGAAGTTCATGAAGAGCTTTGCATCTAATCAATCAATCAATAAGAGGTTACTTTAGGTCACTCCATTTTGGAAGCATTTATAAGGTTTCAGCAGGAGACACTTCGAATAACCATGGACATTCTATTTGATCGTGGACCACAAGGAACACCACACGGCCAAATGCCTGTGGAAACTTTTTCTTCTGAAATGAAGGATTTTAAGAGGGGCTAGGACCCCTTCAGTGCAGTAACATGTTCTACTTTTCTGGAAAGACTTAAGAGTAGATGTTGAAAATATTTGATAAAAATACTGTAAATATTTGATAACATTCAGCCATGAAGGCATTAGTGAAGTCAGGTCCTGATGTTGGTCAATTAGTTCTGGATCAAAACTTCCACTCCAACTCATCACATAGGTATTAGAATGTGTTCCATCACTCCAGTGAGCAAAAGTGTTGCAGGTCCACTGCCATATTTTAGGAGGCTTTCTACCTCTCTAGCACATTCTTGGCATTGGCAGGTGCTAGGAGCATCACATTTCCTTCACTTTCAGTGGAGATTATACAACTGAATGTCTGTGGCCACAGTTTATTTTAAATTGGCTGAAATCACTACTTATAATTCAGGAATTACAAAGCTGACAAAGTACTGTACCAATTAATTTGTACTGAGAAACGATGTGCACAGAATTGATAGGGATTTAAAACTAAATAAATAAATATATGAGAATGCAGTGCTGCTGATGAGGATGATGAAGATTTCACTTTCAGCCAGCACGAGCTTGTTGATAAACGAGTATGCCAGTTGCAGGGTTGGAGGCTACACCAGGGGTCGGAGGAGCTGGAGACATCAGAAAAACGTGGATACTTTCTCAATGTTGATGCTCAGCTCAAAATAAATAACAGGCTAGAGGAGATGCCTCCAGCATCCTGTATCTTCAATTCCTGCATGAGCAAACACAAACATACAGAGGAAGAGAATCTCATTTCAGATGAGACAATTATAAAATGCAGACAAGTATGAATCTGTCCATCAAAAGAACCCCAGTGTATTCATCAGGGTCTAGACCAGACTCATTTTCTAACAAATCGGCAATAGTTGCATGACTACAAAATAAGCTCCCTCTGTAGAATGTAAGCTCCTCCAGCCTGGGGCAGACATAAATGGATGGATGAAGTTTGAGCTGTGGGGGATATCTCCTTACCCCCTCCCAAAAGCAACCTGCCAAATGTTACGTGACTTTATTTATGAGTGATGAGCCCTGTTGCCATGACAGCAATGTGCTGAAAATGGCTACGGATTCCTCACTGGCAGAATTTAAGGAACATTCAAGACAGTTTCAGAGTTATGCAACTATTTTGCAGTCTGGTAGAACTACTAATAGCTATTTCCATTGTGCACCATCAAATAAAATAGGTGCCAAAAAAGGATCTTTGGAGCAGTGCCATGCAAAAACACTTTCAGCTGCCTAAAATAAAATACATATTAAAAAAAAGTTTTCTGGGGACGGTTCTTTAAAAGAACCAAGTTTTTTCCACAGGATGTGTGTCAAGAGCCATTCAGAAGTTTCATGTACAAATATGCCTTTGCATCAGGAAAGAAAAACAAGTCATAAAACACATTAAAACAAGTGTTTCTAAAACCGGAGCTCAAGAAAAAAAGAATAATAATTAAAAGGCACCAACTTAGAACTGTGCGAGACTTGGTACAACACTGACATTCACACAGACAGTCCTTAAAATGCAGTTTCTTTCCAACCTTCCACTGTGAAAAGGCAAACGCGTTAAACACAGCTAAGGATGCATAGGATCTCTAAGAATGTGTAGCCATAAAGAAACAGTCAAAAGAAACAAATTAATAGAAAATGTGACTTGAACACAAACTAGAGACCTGAATTAGAGTAAGGTTAATGACCTACTGAGTCTTGCTTTGTCACTGGACTTACAGGAATCATGAGAAGCACAGCATACAACCTTATTCTAAGTGCAGGGTGCGCTCTGCCTTTTGCAGAAGACTAATTGTCCAAGTCTAGAATCAGGATACATTATTAGAGTGCATTGCTGTAATTTCCAGTGGGAAGTCCAATGTGCAGGGTATTTTTATTGTTGGCTGAGAAACTAAAATGAGAAAAAGTAGAGACTTAAAGTCTCTATACTTCCTCAGAGTTTGGCTCCTTTAAGAAACCATCAAGTACAAGTCTATAAACTTTGGCTTGACATAATAGTACATCTCAGAGGCACAGAACAATGTATTGCCAATCAAGTGTCTATGCAAGCACAATATCTCTTAAATAACCTGACACATCACCCAGCCTTGGAGTTACTGTCTCCGGCTTATTGCTTTAGCAATAACACAGGCATCAAGAATGCCTGGGCCATATCCACAGCCCTCAGCAAGTAACATTACTACCATTATCATCATCATCATCATCATTGTACTCTGCAACAATACAAGCGGATAAAGAAAATTAGTTCCATCATCCAGCTATCTGACAAGCTAGTGAAGACTTGTCTATAAAGTGAATACAAAACTTTATCTTCATGTTGTGGTCTAGACGGATTTTTATCCAGGCTTCCTGTCAGCAGCCTGCTGCAAAAAATGCTACATAATCTACTGGATATGCCAAAAATGCAACTAACGTATACATATTCCCTATCTTTCAGTAAATCTTTCAGTAAATGGAATAGGGAAATAGACCCCAAGATGCATTTTCTGACAAATGGTGACGCTTGAAATAAATAAATAAATAAATAAAATTATAATAATCTTATATAAAAATGTGTCCAGTGCATATGCTGCTCAATACTGATAAACCATTTTCTTTCTTTTTTTCTTTTTAACCATTCATATTCATGTCCTTTTTATCAAACAAGGTCAGAAATGACAACATAACTTTGGCCTGTTAAGGGAATGCAAGTCATGGCATTCCTATATCTAATGATAATAAAATTTGTTTCTTGCAGTTGCCTAAAACTTAAAAATAAATTGGTAGTGTTGCACTTTAATCGCAACCTTGGTTCTTAGGCAAATACACAAACAAATCAACTGCACAAGGAGCTAACCTAAAGGACTCTATCCTAGCTTGCTAACCCAGATTTAAGGGTTGTTCACCTTGAGAAGCATAAAGGTGTTATTCAAAAGGAGATGGATGGAGCAGCCTCTTTCCTTTCATTTCAAAGCTCCAGCAAAGGCAGCATGTACCATCAAGAAAGGGAAAATGAAGGAGATAAATAAAAAATAAATAAATAAGGAACTACAGAAGACATTCGAATGCCATAGCTTTCCTCCAGAGAAAAGCAAGATTAATGCCCTTGTTCGCCCACGAGGCACTGAACCGCACCAACTATAGACACGCCTTTATAGCAGTAGTATTTTTGATTGGCATCTCTGGGCCACCATTTGAATTATTTAACAGATTGTGCCATTTGCACAGAGAGAGAAAAATGTTTGTTTGGGCATACAAATCCAATGTTTATATGAGGACTGCCATCATGCCTTTAATTTCTCACTCACCATCTCTCACTCTTGCTATATCTCGCTGCAGTTAGATCCTGAGTCCACACTGCCGACAAGTTCTGAAATCTCTTAAAACACCATTCCAGTTTTATTTACAGAAGCAGCATGCCAATAAATCTCTCAACTACTCACCAATAAATTTAAACACAATGCTCTCAGCATTATCAGATTAATCCTCAACACTGTGTTTCTGTTGGCACAGAGATGCCGAGCTAGCCATCAGCATAAGCCTCAGCAGAATCCCCAACTGTGTAATTCTACATTTTAAATTAATAAATAAATCTAAAGGAGGCTGTAGGCTCTGCAGATTGGGGTGCATCTGGTGGGAGTCAAGTATAAGTGACAGATGCAAGCATGAGCTCAAATAATATAAATTGTGTATTCAGTCTTTCCACTAGATCCCTACATATATTATATAGAGGTGGAAAAATTACAAAGAAAATACTAGTGATATCCCAATCAAGTTTTTTTCCCCCCGATCTAAGTTTTTTAATATAGAGTATCTTCTGATACCGGGTCCCAATATGATATATAGATTTTCCTAGATAGTACTGTTACACAGCGCACACTTCAAGTAAACTCAGCCCAGTGTATCTGCTTGACACTGATTATCTTGCATTAACGCCCCTTTCATGCATGCACTCCAGATAATTTCTAGAGAAACTCTGGAGTATTGGGTCCGGAGATGTCCCGGAACAGTCAGCTGGAAATTTTCTGCTTCGGGCGCACTCTTGCAGCAGAAGATGAAACACGCTTTAGGTGTGGGGCACAGTGCTTGAACAGTGCATGCAAGAGAAACTCTGAAACATCCATAAAAATACACTTATATGAAAGAATTTGTATATAATAAAATCTTACTCTACAGATGCATAAAGATGCATAAATGAAAATGTGAAAAAGTAAACTGTTAATGCCAGATTAAATAGTCTCTGGTGGAAGAACCTACACAAAAAGTTACAGCAACAATCATTAATGTGATAAAGTAGGTTAGCATTACAGTGTACTGTCCTATTTTAATTGTTGCACCTTGAAACTTTATTTATTATTATTATTATTATTATTATTTTATTTATTTTTTTTTTTACAGAAACTTCCATTGAGGTAAATATCAATAACACTGGAGAACACCTCCAGCAGGGAGTGCTGGACAGTGTTCAAGAGAGTACCTGGATCTGCAGGCATTCGAGTGAGTAAATGAATCAGAGTCACAGACAGTCAGAAGTAACCGGTACATGGGTACAGTAGGAAATGCAAGAAAGGGGAAAAAGCAATGAAGGAAATAAAAGCAAGAATGTGAAATGGAGCTTAAGAAAGAAAAATAGGAACAGAAAAGCAGCAAGAATAATAGACGCAAAAGGAAAGGAAAGCAGGTAAGAGTGGGAAGATGGAAGAGAGTTGGAGATGAAGACACTGTTTTGCAGGGATCTTGTAGAGAAGGTTATTTTGAGGAGAGTGTGCCAGTATAAAGATGACCTGTGCTAACCTTGACCCAGTCTGGAGCTCTGTGCTCTTTATCTCTCCGTATCAGGCCCTTTGTGTCCAACCTCGTCTTGCAGATAAAACCAGCAGCCTGATAAGAGCAGAGCAGAGCAGAGGGGTGGGCTCACATGCTTTAAATGCATTTCCCAAACGCCATGCTGAAAAAAGCCCAATTTACATTACAGGAAAAGGGGAATCCTTAGGGAGAGCAAAAGTGGCTTTTTGATGGATGAATAAAAGTACGCTAAGAAGGGGGAGAATGAGGGAGGGAGAAAAGAAAAAAAAAAAGGCCTGGATGACCCGATTTGGCAAATTTGGCTCCAGGGAATAGATAGAGGAGAAGAAAGAGGAGGAACGGAGCAGGAGCAGAATTAAACCTGATTTTGGGCTGAGTGATGTCACTCCACAGTTTCTGCTACCATAATGTGTATTATATTTATCATTGTGGCACATCTCAGCGCTCAGTACAGATTACGGTCCATCAGAGTATGGTCACCGCATTTTTTATTGATTTATTTATTTTTTACGCTAACATTTTAAAAACAAACATATATGTCAAAAAGGCACACACTTCGCCTGCCATTTGTGGAGTGAAGAGTACTTAAGTTATTACTGAGGGTATAATGGAATTATTTGGGATGAAAGCAAACCACCATTTTTGGTCCTCTGCCCTTTTTTTGCATGTGCCTTTTTGCATATTGGATGATGCCTCTGTCCATTTATAAATGAAAAACTGTTCCTATCTACCAGCAGCAGTTTGAAGACTTACACTGGAATAGAACAAAGTTAATGACAGTCACATTGTTTCTGCGTCTCATGTTCAAATACAACTTTGCACATCATATAACAGTACACTTGTTTTACTTATGGCAATAAAGACAGAAACAATGATAAATTAAATATAAACCTAAACAATGAAGTAAAGCAAGATATTGAGCTTTGAGAAAGTTGTTTTATCTAAAAGTGGTGAAGGTTCATGGCTGTAGGATTGTTTACAGTGTCAATAATCATGAATCTTAAATGTCTACACAGTCTAAATAAGGCAGAAGTGCAGTTTTTTTTAAGCTTTTAACTAATCTGCTTTTTCTCTTTTTCAAATGAATGTTAACATGATTAATTATCAAGTCACCTACCTTTAACAGTAGGTAGTCAACTGATTTACTGATATTATTATTATAAAGAAAGCTACCCAGTGTTACACAGAAGTCTTTACCTGTAGCTTTTGGTCACAATGAAAACCCATTAAGGTCAACGATAACATCAGCAACCTTTTTGTCAAGCAGGCCTAGGGGCCCAACAGCAACAATTCTGTTTTATCAGAATTTATCAGAGTGCATTTTATTATTTAGGCTTTTATGTCTAATACAATCTCCCATTGTAGAAAGATGGAAAAGGCCTGAGCCCCACACCAGGAATAAAAGAAGTCATTTAGTAAAAGTCATGATTAAAGTTTGTGGTGAATTTTTTTTCTAATGCTCACAGATACGTTGCAGCATCTAGTGTAAAACCTTGCAAGAAAAGCAGAGGCTGTTAGCAGATTAAAGGGACTAAACCCTCACTTATTTTCATTGTTTAAAGAAAACAGGATGTTACGTTCCATTGTAACATGGATTTAAACATTAAAAAGGTAATTAATGTAATGCAGATAATCACAAATGGAAGTCTATTTACTTGATTACTTAATAAAATCCTTCAATTGTGTACTTAAGTAGAGTTAACTGAGTAAATGTAACTTGTGAATATATCCCTCCTTTGGGCTGTGCTGTTGCGAAGGAATGGGAAGTTGACTTGGTTTATAATGAGGGAGAAAAGGCACATGATTTTTCCTCACATACACAAAGGCAGAAAACCAGACTGATTGCAAAATGACGTCAAATCACCCTCATCAAGGTTACCTCATCAAGTCTATCATTCGCTAAAGATGCGATGAGATTTGTTTTCTCTGGGGCCTGCATCATAATCTGGAAGGATAGTTACATCTGCCATGCCAACAACAGCCCTGCAACAAGCGGATCACACCACGGTGTGTTCATATCACATTCGCTGTAGAAAAGACCGGGGTGACACATTTCCTCCATTTTGACTGACATCTTGCTTATGGGTGCTGATGGCTGTCATGGCAGAGCAGGGCTATGTAAATCAACTGACAGTGGCACAGTACAGACACCAGTGAAGAGGTCGACAGGCCTATTAGTGTGAGAAAAGCTCCAGTCATGGAGTGTTGATACCTGAACTAAGTAAAACTGAGCTGTAATGGATCTATATAGGTTATCCACAGTATGGTCAACCAAGTCACCTTTATGTAGACAGAGGGTTGACTGATTGATTGGACAATTAACCTTATGCTAATTAATTACAAGAGAATAGGTCAGACTAGAGGCACAAAAAATATTAAACATAAAAATTAAAGATAAATAAATAAGTAGGTAAGTTTCTTAATCTTTCCAAATTCATAAGCAAAAATTCACAGTGTAAACAGGATTCAATTTAACAGGTTCACTTAAGGCTGCCCAATCACTTTTGCCAGGAAAATATGTTTCAGATCAACTTGAGATTTTGCAACAGCACTTCTGTTTGGCGTTGTTGACTTCTGACATGAAGTTTCATATAATAACATTTAAAATATAGAAACATTTTAACAATTTTCACCACTGTATTTAAAAAAAAATACAAATTTAAGTGAGTCTGGATGAGAGTCAGCCTGTATTTTGGATGAATTTAATCATCATGGCAGTGTTCCAACCTCTACTTTCCACTTTCTTCAAGAGTAGAGGCTGTTACTGCAGCAAACAGGGTCAAACTGACACTCAATTTCAGAAAAAAATTTTGGACAATGTCCTTTACACACTCTTTCTCCAGAAGACACATGGGAAAATATATATACACCACACGTACCCATTCTTTTAGCAAATGCTAATTTTCCCCTCACCAGCTTTTGCTCTCAAGAAGTGCACATTTCTGTCACTGATGTGGCTGCTAGCCAAATCAATGTGGCGCTCCTTGCTCGCTGCTATTGACATATCCTCCCCACTTTACTGCATAGCAAATGACATGGGCTTATAAAACATTAATTTCAGCTGTGAGTTAGATGACAAGTTTCCAGGGGTATCAATAGCATATGCAATTGGCTCCCAAAACAAGGACAAAAATCCTTTGGAGTCAGAAAAGTCAGATACAGAAAGAGCCTTTGTCCCTAAGGCTACGCTAATCTAGCAACTGGTGCCAAAAATCAGTTTTATTCATCTTCCCTTTATCATATGCAGATGTGACAGACCAGCAACATTACAATTCATGGCTTGTTGAAAGAAAATAAAGTGCAGTAATTGTTTAAAATGCATAGAACTGCTGCAGAACTAATCAAAAATAAGTCAGCTTTTGAGCATTATACTGGACTCTCTGTTGTCAGGAGATTTTTAGTAGCTTGAGATGAAGCAAGGGTAAGCAGTTCCACATCATCCTCTAACATATTTCACTATGTGCTCCTGAGTCTAGCAAATAAACATACAATCGCCTTATAAATCTTCTTTTCAGGAATATATTCGAATAAAAAGATCCATAATCACCATATTTATATAAGTATTGTCCGAGCATTAAAGATGGCTACCGAATATGTATTTTTGTGCACTGTTTGACCCACTTGTGTAATTTGCATTATTTTCTTTTTATCTCCCCGCCTCAAAATAAATAAGTACATAAATAAAATTCACCCTCCCTCAGGTATCCAAGCCCAGGAACCAGCTTTAATCCAGACTTTTTTTTTTTTTTTGCATCCAGCACCAGTGGCTGAATCAAATCCATACAGGTACATCTAGTGTACCCAAAAGAACAAAGGCTGCAGCAAAGCAGCATAAACTCCTTTTGAAATCAAGGATATTAATAATGGAATGTGTAGATGTCCAGAATCTTTTGGCCAAAAAGTATACATTTCTTCATTCATTCATTCTCTGTAACTGTTTCATTCTGTTCATAGGCGTGGTACATCAAGTGCCTACCCGGAATCACCAGGCATCATTCACTCATGAAATCGCTCTCACTCACACTTATGGACAATTTTAAACAGAAAATCCACCTGCCAATGTGACTGTTTCAGTTTGTGAGGAGTGGAGCACCCTGAAGTAATCCACAAAGACACAGTGAGAACACACCAAAATCCTCATAGGATTCTTCCAGTTGAATTCCGATTGGATTTGTACACCCGTGTATATGCACTTTTGCATAACTGTTCTGGCTCTGGTACTGGTCTGATGTGAATCAAAGACTGCCTCCTCCAACCCGTTGTGGCAAGATTGACTGGTGTGCAAAAGGACCAATCCCAAGTCTCTTTTCCTGTATTAGTAGGTGGATCTTGACCACGTTAAGTGTTGAACGGTACCAGACTCTGTCAAGTGTCTGGCACTGCGAGAGTAGTGTGACAGTGACACATTGTTGTACCACCATGGAGCCCAAGACATCTCTCCAGATTACATATCTCAAAATGAGCAATTTGTAATATATTTACTGTCCTCAATCATAAAAAGTCCAGGGTGTGTCAGAGATTAAAGAAACAGGCTAAATTTAATAATGGCAATTAAAAGCTTGTAAATACAGGAAAAAGCATGGATGACCATTTAATACTTAGCCTTTCTCTAGCATAAGTTAATGACTTGATGTGACAAAGTGATTCACAGTGTGTAAATAGGTTGATTTTGGCACATCCTCTTTAGGTATTATGATTTTACGTTCTTTTGCACTCTGTTATTTAGCTTTAGGTTTCCTCAAGCTGGCAACCTGGTTGAGCTTGTCCGGGGAGGAAGGGGAGTGGAGGTTTTGAATCTGTATTGGAGATCATATTTTAAACATTTTTTGTCAGTATTACAGATTTCTCCTTTAAATTTTCTTGTACCACAACCTGCTACTCTCACTGCCTCATTGTCTGTCTAGACGAGGCTCAGTTAAACACTCTCCGTTGGCTACAATAACTCCTGTAAGATTTTTTTTTTTCCACACATGAAACCCTCTGCGCTTATGAGTATCGTTTTATATATATTTGACACATCCAATAAATAAACATCCAAAAATATGTTTATTTTATGTTATATAAAAAAAAAATCTTTGTTTGAAGCCTGAAATGTGGCAAAAGGTTGAAAAGTTCAAGGGGGCAGAATACCTTCGCAAGACACTGTGTATGTGTGTGTATATATTCATTCATTCATTATCTGTAACCGCTTATCCAATTCAGGGTTGCGGTGGGTCCAGAGCCTACCTGAAATCATTGGGCGCAAGGCGGGAATACACCCTGGAGGGTACGCCAGTCCTTCACAGGGCAACACAGACACACACACATTCACTCACACACTCACACCTACAGACACTTTTGAGTCACCAATCCACCTACCAACGTGTGTTTTTGGACTGTGGGAGGAAACCGGAGCACCCGGAGGAAACCCACGCAGACACGGGGAGAACACACCAACTCCTCACAGACAGTCACCCAGAGCGGGAATCGAACCCACAACCTCCAGGTCCCTACCTGCTGCGCCACCGTGCCGCCTACATATATATATATATATATATATACACACACACACACACACACACTTAAAAAAAGTTTGACACATCCAATAAATTTCATTCCACTTCACGATTGTGTCCCACTTGTTGTTGATTCTTCACAAAAAATTTAAATTTTATATCTTTATGTTTGAAGCCTGAAATGTGGCAAAATCAACCTTTTGCCACAAAGTTCAAGGGGGCCGAATACTTTTGCAAGGCACTGTATATATATATTTGGTTTTTGCATGCATGGCAAAATCAGCCATCAAGGCAGTGCTGTTTTGTCAAATACACAGCGGTAATAATGTGGAAGTGGACACTGCACTGGGAGACGGATAAAAGTGAGCCAAGGAGAAGCAAGAAAGAAGTGGCTGAAAGAGGGATGTGCAGTATATGAAGGTTTATTAGGCTAGTGTGCAGTGGCAGGGTGCTGGCTCAGAGAAACCAGCACCTCAGGCCATATCCCCACACTCAATGCCCTGCCAAGAAAGAGAGCGAGCAGAGGGAGAGAGCGAGAGAGATTGATGGAGGGAGAGAAGGGGTAAGTGAAGAGAGGTGAGAGGAAGGATAGCGAGGAACCAACAGAGAGGGAGACGAGAGAGAAGTAAGCGGAGAGAGTTAGTGGAAAGAGGGAGAAGTAAGAGTTTGGGGGAGAGAGAAAGTGAATGTGTGTGGCAGAGAGAGATGAAAAACGGGGGAGCGAGCAGACAAGAGAGTGGGGAGGGAGAGAGCAAATGAATAAGGAGGTTGACCAAGGGGAAGAGTGTGGAAAAGAAGGGAGTGAGGGAGGGGAGTGAGTCAGAGTGACGAGAGTAAGGGAGGGGGACTGGAGGGAGGGAGAGTAAAAACGTGTTGGGTGGGGAGATGGAGAGAGAGATGAGAAAGTAATTCTAATAAAAAAGTAACTCAAATCATATCTGTGCACACAAGCTTCAATAAATAAATAAATGTCTTCCACTGCTGACCATGCTCACCAAGTAAGATTTGAAGACTTCTGATTTGAAAACTTAATTCTGAAGAAACCTTTTTATCAAGGTCTAGTGTTTCTTCCCCCCCACCCACAAGTTAGCTTTGCGATGTGTATCACTGAGGCGTGTAATGAAATGCATGATCAATGTATGCAGCAGTAGACTGTTTAAAGCTCTTTCCCTACTATGGAGATTCATCTCAGGTCACTGTGGGGAACTCCACACACTCCTCTACTGTGTGCAGCTTGCCAGCTAAGCCAGGCAAAATATATCTGCAAATAAATCCTGCAGCCAATGGGATTGTGCAGTAAATTGGGTAATGTATTGGGTTAATTAAGGACTGATGAATGAACTGACATTAACAATTTTACTGTCATTAAAGGGTGTCTTGAACATATGGTTCTGAACTAAGTATTTAAAGGGGCACTAGCAAAAATTTAAAATATTACCCATGCTATATCTGTTGTAAATAAACCTACATGCCTACAATGGTGACCCAACTGTTTTAAGAGCCAAATTTAATGACATGGCTTTTATTTAGTCCAAAGATAGATGTTGAAATCAGAAGCTAGAAGCAGTTCAGCACATTTTATAAACCTCATGTTTACTCACCTTTTGCTAGCTCTCTGTCTGTTTAAAAAAATACATAAATATATAAATCAAAAAGGCTCAGTTAGATATGCTAGGCTTCCCCTCTCTCTGCTTATGGCAGAAAAACTGCAAAGAGCACTCCAGATATAAAGTCCTGAAAAGGTATGAGGACATTGCTATATTCCAGCTGCATAAGTGGGTATTACCACTCTAAATTCAGGAGTTGGCTATCCATATGAAAGTAAACAGGCAGAGAGCGCTACAAAACTAAATGACTTGAGCTACAATCAAGCACTTGCACCAAATTAAACAGTGAAAATCTTAGACAAGATCCACTTCAGTCATGTACAGTCGTTCTTCTCCACACAGTTCCACCTTAAAAAGAGAGAGAGAAAGGTCATTACCCATTATTGTACACAATCCCTTTAAGGACAGAAGTTTTACTGAAGTTTTTGAAATTATTAGGAACGGATCAGTCTTTGTTTATTAATGTCATACCAAAGAGCTGTTTTAATGTGTTTGTGCAATGCATGTTGAGTACTGTATAATGACAATGCTAATGAAACCAAAAGAGGCAAAATCAGTTTTTCAGTCAAACCAAGGAAAAAGATGTAATGCTGATCTATTTAACACAAAATAAGACGAAATATTAAATGCTAGATTTCGGCGAGCACATAGATTGGTTCAATATAGAGGCTTCATTTAAAAGAACTTCACACAACCATTAACCGAATGGATCATTATAGAATTATACTTGGTTCCGCTATAGCACTGTTACAGTGTCACACCTTGGCCCTGTCCTGTTTGTGTTTCCCACCATGTGCTTGTTTAGCACATGGCTGTGTTTGTTTTTGTTTCTGTCTCCACCCTAGTCCTGTCCTAGCTCCTCCCCCTCACTTTCTATTCCAGGTGTCCCTTGTTAGTGTTGTCTATTTAGGCTCCTTTGAGAGAGTTACTTCCTGATGGTTGGACATTTGGTTTGATTCCATTTGGTTTGCTTTCTCCTTGTTCCACTTTTGGTTGTCTCATCTGTTCCATGATTTCCTTCTCTTCCCTTTGTCTGTCATTACCAGTTTAGTCTATTTAGCTCTCTGTTCTAGTTTACTCTGTTTACTTCTGTCTCCAAGTTTCCTCTGTTTAGCTCTTTGTGTTCATGTTTTGTCTATTTAGCTTTCTGTGTCCAAGTTTAATCTGGTTAGCTCTCCGTGTTCAAGTCTAGTTCGTTTAGCTCCTTTGTCTAGGTCTCAGTTTAGCTCCCTGTGTATTGCCTCTTTGTCCATATCTGTTTTGTTATCTCTTGTTGTTCAAATAAAGTTTGTGTTTATAGCGTTTGCGTCCACCTCCGTCAGTCCGCCCCCAGTCCTTACATACAGAAATCTCTTTTAGAAAATTATTCTACTATATCCGGGCAGTCTCCACAGACCCTCAGGTGTCTTAAGTTCTACTACACTCTGATTTGAAATCTTTGCTACACAGGGCTTTAACAGTCCATGGTTCCATTTGATGCTGCTGGGAAATCCCTGTTCCTCTTCTCAAAGGTAAAGGACCCTCCCCCTCTCTCACACATTCTCATACTCACACAAGAACCACCGGTACCAGCAAGTGACCACCTGTTCCTACAAACCTGTCTAGTTAGCCACCATATGCCAGAGACCTGGCCAATGTTGCGCCAATCCGGCATTCATGAATAACCCATAGCATTAACTCAGCCACTACCTGCCTTATTTATTCATATTTCTGCATACAAGTGTTTAATGTGATACATCAATCACTATTTGAAGCTGGAGCAAAACAAATCCGCATCTTGAATGCCCACTATTCCCCAGACTCAGTGGGACAGATGCAGCACAAGCACGGCTCCTGTTTACTGATTGCAGGGCCATAACTCGTGCTTAGGCATAGCAGTGGTGAGCATGTACAGCTAATTGCTACAGTTGGAATGGCCTAGAACTATTCTGTGGAGAGGTCAATGTGATTACAAGGCACTCCATCAAATATATGTTCATGAATGCACATGCTTAATACAGTGCCAGAGGTTTCCTATTTTTTGCCTACAACTGACATTGACTGACTAAATTTAAACCTAAAACACACTTTCCAAACAGCTGTATTACTTAATCCAAGTCTCATATTTCCCACACTAGCATGTATGTGAAACCAAAACACAGCCTTCTTTGCAGACCCTTGATGTTATTCTGCAGTTGGGAATGAATATGGACTTGACTACAACTAGAATCTCTCTCTCTCTCTCTCAACTGTGTTGAGCTGCTAGCAAGCAATGAAGAGTAAAAAAGGGAGATGGAAGAGATTTTCCAAATCAGTGAGAACAAAACAAAAATCTAAAATGCTGTGCTGAGATAAAAAAATGAAAAACAAACTGCTGGAATTTAACAAGCTCCTGAGTTTATCACTATTATATCAGCACAACCAGATCTGAACAACTCAACAATATAAAGGGAATGTTCTACAGACATCTGTGGACAGGCTTAAAAAGGCCCTTCCTGTTTGTAAGTGATTAACAGGGAAAATACTAAGTTTTGCAAGTCCATATTACTCCTGGCTCTGGTGTGAAAACCACTGTCATAGAACATATGGAGTAAGCCCTACAGAGCAGTTTTACAGCTCTACAGCCAATCACTGAGGCGATTTATAACCTCACTAGTAAGCGCTTGCCACTGGGCATAGTGACCTTTGGGTATGTTGCTTCAATTGGGCTCATTTGATTTGGAAATGCTTTTATATGGACATGTAATCTGTGGCATCCACATTAAAATAATATTTCATGATTATTTTGGATGTCTACGGTACTTATTTTCAAATATATGATGCATCTGACAAAATATTTCACATACATATTTTTCCCTCTACAGAACTAAATAAAGGCCAGCATTTTCTGCTGATAAAGGGTGTGCTGTGCCATTTTGTGCTAAAGTGGGGAGGGCAGAGAAGGAATGAGAGAAAAACTATTTCCATCCGCCCGTCAAGCTGTGTGGCAGGTTCCTCCGTCAACCCAATCTGTGCGGATGAGGGGTTGAACACCTAGCCAGCCAGACACGCTGCAGGAAATGTGCATCGGTCACCTCGCTCACAGTCCACCGTCAGCACTTCTGTAGTGTGCTGCTACCTCCCATCATGTCAGATGCAGACGAGCCCAATATTGTTTCTCCTGCTCTCATATTACAGTCAAGACAGATAGAGACAAAGGGGAAGTGAGACAGTGAGATACTTCTTTGGAAACACCCTGCACTAGCAGCTTTATTCCTTCATAATAATTTGAGTAGCATAATAGTATCAGTTAAAACTACTGAAGCAAATAGCATGATTCTACCAAAATTTTATTAAGCTAAATAGCATAAGTTATCAAAACTAACAAAACTAATTGATATATGTTAGCACAACATTTTAATTTCCCAGTAGTAATAGAACTATTGATTCACAAAGCAAATTACCAACCTACATAATAACAAAGCATGATGTTAACAGCAAAATATATGGTCACAGCATGATTCGAGGATTTAACAAAATTACTGCATTATAATTAATAAAAAGTATATTATTAAAAAAAGAATGATGCAATACTAATCTCATCTTGTTAACTACTTGCAGGGTTTGTTGCAATCCAACAAATTCATATTTAGCCTAACCACATCTGCAGTTTACTATGAATGACATGGGAGAAGGTACCAAACCTATGGAGTCAACACAAATATATTGATCCAAATATTAAACACTAACAATTACACTCAGTGAACTGTTCTCTTAAGTTAAAACTGAACTACTCAGAATTTTGCAAATACACTGCTCAAGAGCAAAATGTTATCACTTAAATTTACTGATTGCCAAACTCTGTTAGTTAAATCAAATACACATTACAGCAAGCTCAAGTTAGAAGTGCAAACTTCCTCAGTTAATATGAAGTATGACCGAAAGAAAATATGCTTTAGACTTGTGTGTTTGTAACTATGTGTGCGTAATGAGTTCATTCAATCACACTATTTTATCAGCATCCTTCAAACGGTAACTGGGGTAAAAATACAATCAATTTGAGCTGACTGCCCATTGCCTGAAGAGTAATGTCTTTCATTTTTATAACATTGACCACTGAAGTGGATAATAAGCTCTTGATTTGGGTGGCAGTGGCTGGAGGAGAAGGAGGGGGGTGTGGTGCTGAGGGAGAATGGTCCCATATCAAAATCAAGGATCAGGACCTTTTTGATGATGTTCATGCTGTCCTTGAACCCCACGGAGTGGGGCCACAGGATTCATTTATTTCCTGCAAGCTGTTTTGGTCTGTTTGTTGTAAAAAGGATATGAGAGACCTTGATGAAATGTTGATTGAACTCTGTGTGCTTCTTTTCCTCTCTCCTCCCTCTTTTCCCTCTTCTGCCTTCTCTTTCTCCCTCACTTATTCAGTATGAGGATGAGGCTCTGTTAACCTTGAGTATAAACCTGATGAAATCAAAGAGAGCAAAAGAGACAATCCTTTAACAGAGAATGTATGCTGCAGATATTTAACCCAAAAAAGTAGAGTTTAGTTTATATTTAGTTTTTATTTTTTGGGCTGAAAAAAATCAAAAGGGGAAGTAAGGGAGAAATGAAGTAGGAAGAAAGGAAGGAGGGGCATTATTGAATAAGTGAGGGAGAAAGTGAGAAGGAGCAACAACAGAAATGTGGAGAGGGTGGAAAGCGGAGGAGGGGGTGAGAGGGGCGGGGGAAGGAAGAGTGTGAGGCAGAGGAAACGAGACAGACAGATTGCCAGGCTTTATAACAAGGCTAGTATGAAACATGGGCTTCTTCATAAGATGATTATGTTGTTAAATGAGACACCAGCGCACTCTTGTAAGCGCATAATCCAAGAATCTTCAGCTGTCAGGCAAACATACCAGATGTCATTGCAGTTGACACAAAGCCTGGGGTATGGGCAAGCACTGGAATCCTTTTCCTGCTCACTCACTAGCTGCTGCTGCACGTGCCTTTCCAACATTCAAAGAACATGAGGGAGAATCAGGACTGACTTAAACATTACTAAGCTTGTGAAACAAAATACAACAAAAATTAAACTGAGATATAATTGTACAAAACTGCTATTTATTTACCACCGAAATAATCAAGTGTGCAGGACCTTGGCACAGCATTAAAAAAAGAATCTAAAAAAACTCTAAATGTATTATTAAAGTAAAGTATCTTCACATTTGAGTCATGACTGCTGCCTCTGAATATGCTACATTCTTCCTCAGAGGCAATTACATTACCCTTCACTGAAGCAAAACGCTTAATATTGGATTTTTTTTTTGCAAAACTTAAATATAAATACAAATATTGCACACATTGCAATTTCTGCATTACAATTTCTGGCAGTCAGAGCAGGCACAGGGGACTAGGTGGAGCTTTAACCATTTATGGTGTGTTATGTATGCGTGTGTATGTATGATGATGTACAAGATTCCCCCATTTCTCAGAGGGGAGATATGCCCATTCTGAACTCTTAAAATTAACATTACTGTTTTACATTAGTCTCCTTTGTTGCTTTTAGGTGTTCCAAAAAAACTACTTAATCCATGGCTTAAAACTTGTGATTTGATCTGAACCATGAGTTTTGTAATACATTATGTTACTATTGCAATCTAGAGTTTGATTTCTGACCTAGGTTGGGGGGAGAGGGGCCTACCATATTCATGGGTTGCAGTGACTGTTTTGGGGACCAAACGTCTCTATTTAGAGTGCACACATATATAAATTTGCAATTTAAATGTAATTAAAAAATAAATAAATTAATAAATACAATTTAAAAATTAGGGTGGCACAGTGGCGCAGCAGGTAGTGTCGCAGTCACACAGCTCCAGGGACCTGGAGTTTGTGGGTTCCATTCCTGCTCCGGGTGACTGTCTGTGAGGAGTTTGGTGTGTTCTCCCCGTGTCCGCGTGGGTTTCCTCCCACAGTCCAAAACACACACGTTGGTAGGTGGATTGGCGACTCACGTGTGTAAGGGTGTGTGTGTGTTGCCCTGTGAAGGAATGGCGCCCCCTCCAGGGTGTATTCCCGCCTTGAGCCCAATGATTCCAGGGAGGCTCTGGACCCACCTGAACTGGATTAGCACTTACAGATAATGAATGAATGAATTTAAAAATTAACAATGCCATTCCTAAGTTTACTTAGTGCCCTCCAACTCCATCCACCTTCTTTTTATCATTGAAAACAGGTTCTCAGTGTTTTTTACACCAGGGACTGAGGACAAGCCCGGTTCAACCTCACAGGAGAAGCTACGTTAACACTGCTTTGCCCCGGGAGATGCCCGTTGATGTTGTCGCACCAGTGAAGCACAAACCTCTCTCTCATTCTCTCTCCCTCCCTCCCTCTCGCTTGCTCACTCTCCAGCCTGATAACGTGATAAGACCGCCTAATTTGCCATCAGTTCCAGTAATTGAAGTTGACTGGCTTTCCGGAGTGTATTGTGATTCCTTTAAATAGCTTTAAGTGTGTTTGATGAGGTGTACTTAAACTCGTTAGCTGAGGCCTGATATTTGTTAGCTCGCGTTCTGTTATTACTGTTGCACTCATCTGTAAATAATAAAGCATTCACGAAAGAGAAGCATTAATTCATAGTGCATTCACACCACCATGTTTTGTTTTTTCAAAGACCACCATTCAAATAAAAAAAAAATATATATATATAAACAAAACAAGCAAACGTTTATACATTATGAATGATCTTACTAATGGCTACATTTCTTTCGCTGCACTCCCTTTTCTCTTTAAACAGAAGAGATTCTCTTGGCTCATCATCTTAGCTTTGGACATACTATCTGACAAGCTGTCACTGATAATAAATGGTAATTCCCCATAAGGGACTACCACTCAAGAATTCCCATAATTCCCATTATAACTTCCCTGCTCACATTCAGCACTTCAACTTCTTTATTTGCACACCATACACAACAATCACACTGGGTATTAAAATACGGACCCATTTCTGGACATGAAATGAAGCCTAGCCTTGGAGTTAATTACAACATTCAGTGGGGATTCTCAAGTGAAATGCTTTTTTCTACAGCTACGCTGTGTGTCCAAAAACGTGAATAGGTACTCCGGATATTCAGTAATCAGTTACTTTACGGTGCACCCACTGAACCATGTTCAACTGCATACATATCCAATATACTGGCCTATGAGTCTAAGTTCACTACATCCATGGGCAAATGTCTGCTATAGAGGTAATAAAGCTGTCCAGGATGCTGCGAATTTCAGATGTCAATGACTAATTTTCCACATTTTCCATCAACACTTGACCTCAATGTTGTCACAGTTGAAATGATATCCACCCCACAGTTTTAATCCAAAGAACAAAGAAACTTCCTATAGGCAGGCGTACTGTAATTTACAGTGCAACCTTTTTCATTGTCCCCATAAATATAAAAATAGAAAGATGCAAATGTAAATTACACAAGTCACATATTGCAGTGACTGATTCTTAAACTGCTTTATAAAATGGAAAAAATACAATTCATGCAACTTTGTACACTGACTTGCATAACAGTTTATAATGGTTCATAATAAGCTAACCCTAGAGTTTAAGGGGTTAATGTGTGTTGACATTTAAAAAAAACTGAAAAGTGCACACCATATGATCACACAGAATTAACTTTAAAACATTCAGCAAAATATGGTGCAGAGTACAGAAATTAGAGAATCTGTGAAACAGCACTACTGTGATAATTAAACTTTTTTTTCCCCAAACCAAAGACATAATTGCATTCCCCTCGTCTATCCCCTATACACAGATACACCTACGTTGTTTTAATGAAACTGTGGAAAATATGATTGGAAACTTTAGGTATGAATTTTAATAGCCTAGATAACATTTCGCCTTTAATAACGAAGCTAATATGATGGCGAATCCACGCGGGACGCGCAAATGTTTGCCATAGCATGGCATTTTCAAATCAATTATGACATATAATTTAATGTCAGGGTGCCTGATTAGATTTAGATTCAGTGACTTAACATATGTGAACATGCACACACAGCGCATGCACACACACTCCCATAAACACACTGAAGTTCCCAGCGTTTTTTTTTTTTTTTTCTTTTTTGATCGACATCTAGTCCTCTGGCTTATCCGCTTCCCCCAGCTCTCTCTCACGGGCTCTTCTCTCCTCTGCAGTATAATCAGGCTTTCTGGTATTCCTCTCAGGCTGGCTGTAAGTGTGTAGCAGTGTGCTTCGCTCTGGCGCGCATCTTTTCGTGGCGTCTCTCTCCAGCCCCAGCAGGGCCTTCAGGCTCAGCTCCTCTGGCCACAGCACCTCACTGCCTGCTCACTACGGATAAACTGGACAGAGACGGTCACTCTAAACTGAGACATCTATAATACTGTCTACACCAATACCTCTCAAATGTCCCTGACACCTCTCTCTCTCTCTCTAACACAAACTGACTGTCCTCTGTCACACAGACAGCCAAGCTGTCTCTCTGAAATACTGTCTCCCTCTCTTTTATTTATTTATTTATCTCTGTAATATGACTCTCATGTTTATATTAGTACAGAGTGAATATAATCTAATTCTCCAGAAATGTTATAGCACTTCTAGATGGTGACACTTAATGAGGGTGTATAACAAAAACATCAGGTCATTTTGATTATTGTAACAATGCTAATAGCTTAATAGCTAATAATAAACCATTATGACTAACAAGCATGTTGACGAAAATGGAAAAATGGAAAACTGTGGACTGGATTCCAAGAAATGAATCATCAACCCTTCAGCCCAGAGTTAGAACAGAGTGATTTTTATCGTCTCGGTGGAAAGTGATTTTCCAATGATAGCAATCATTTTTGTTTTGTTTTTTCTTTTTTTGAGTACAGACAAAAACACACACACACAAAAAGAAATTATATATACCCCCACTCCCCCCCCAGGAACTAAAAATCTAATTCTGTACAGAAGGTAAGTGTTATTACATGTAAAATATAATAAAAAATTAACAGTCCCCCTGTTCCTTGTCATACGGACTGTCCACTCCAACACACATAACTAAGACGTCAAATCAGACGATAACCCATCTGCTGTGGCTGCATCTGTTTGTGTTGGTCATCCTCTAGTCCATCAGTGGTCACAGGACACTCCAACAGTGACACTGAGAATTTTAAAAACTCCAGCAGCACTGCTGTCTCTGATCTGATACCAGCACATCACATAGTAAACATAACCATTACCACCATCAACATCAGCACTCACAAATCATACATTCTCTGTGATGGTCTTATGGGGGTCCTGACCATTGAAGGACAGGGTGAAAGAGGGCAGACAAATATGAAGTTCAACACACTGACTAAAAGTTCTCCTGTACGGAGCCCTGGAGGGGACACGGGTTATAAAAAAAAATAATTATAATAATAATTAAAGTAAATGATTTACAATTCATTCACATGTTTTAATTAATACAAATGATCGAATTGCAATTCGTGCACATGTTTTAGTTTATTCGAGTGAATCAATTAGTAATTTGTGTGCACGAATAGCTAATTAATTCACTTGGGGCTCCTTAGAAGCCAGCTGCCTTTTGACAAAACCCTTATAATATTTGAGCCCTGGTACTAATGACTGCAGTCACTGGACATGAAGTAAACTGACCTTATTTAGTCCATAAAGACAAAAGACATCAGTTCAGTGCTTATCTCACTGTGTACGTATGGATTATTAAGCGAGTGTATGGAATGTTGAAGTAAATGGCGTGCATCATCTTTTTGGCTGAGCACTAGAAGCTCATAGTTGTCATTTAAAACACAGTGACACCAAAATAGAATAATTACTTGCACTGGACTGAATTCCAGAGCCCTACATTTCACACAGTTGTCCTGTTTATAACTTAGGATCCATAGATATTTTACATAATTCCCGTGAAGGTTGTTTAGGCTCCTATCTGTGCGTCAGCCTCCCGGGGCAGGGATTTTAAGCATTTTAAACTTGTGCTTATATAAATAAAGAACAGTATGTAGCCTTAGTTAGAAATGAACTGAAACAAGTGTCAAATAAACAACAAATAAACCAATTAAGAAATAAATGTTTAAATGAACAAGGAATATTACATGTAGGAACTTAATTAATTGGCTGTTTAAGGGACTCGTTCAGCCCTGAGTTGGAGGAGAGTTTAAACAACTACGTTCCAAAAAAAAAAAAAAATGTTTTTAATGCTGTGACTGGTCTGAAACGAGATTGAGGCATACCAAAGAACAACCACAAAGAAGCACGCTAACACAGGTTAGCAGCAGTCCTTAAAGTGCATTTCACAGTCATGACAAACATCTTCAAGAGATTGTAAAAAGCTGTTCAGTCAGGCTAGACTATGTATTCCTGTTTCTACTTGTTACTCCATTGTGGAAATGTTTTTTTTTTCATGGCTCTAAAACTTTAGATTTTTAATGTGCAGTTAATAAAGAAGTAAATGTTATTCATTCAAGATTATTATATCTTTTTAGTGATACAGAACAGTGCTTTAACAAAATAAAATCTGTAAGTATAACAATATAAACATCTGGAATTATGGACATCTGTCTAGTATTTAGAAGAGATAGAGCTGGTATCGGGATTTTGTATCAGCAGATACTTGAACATGAAATATTGGTATCAGAAGGGAAAAAGTGGTATTGGTACATCCCTACTTTGTATGGCAGACAGGTAGAAAGAAATATCTTTCTAATTTAGTGTTTGTGGTAGAGAGTAGACTGTTTTGAGAAACTCCTGTCTGCAGACCAGCAACCAATTATTTTTAATAATTTGTATTTTCTTACTTTATTTTCTAACATTGATTTTTTTCAGCAGGTTTATCTTTTTTTATTCTCCCTGCTCACCACCTCTGTTGAACTGCATTTTAGAGAAAGGTTTGATTTACCTGATGTCTAACACTGCAACAGAAACCTTCAAGTCTTAACCGCATTGCGCTAGCGCGCGTACACATCCACACATTTAACCTAGCCTATATCTCTGCTATACCATCATGGTTTGTAGGGGTAGCGGGCCCCATGGAGACCGGAGATGCTGGAATTGGATTTTTCAAGCTTTGCGGCTATGAAAAGCTCCACTTCCTGGCTTCGCTAGGTGATTTCCCAGAGCACCTTGCACTGATGCTGGTGAGATAGCAGCGCCTCTGTGGCACTGTGCCGCTTACGGCAGCTCATTTAGCTCTGATGCTTATATATGTACAGTCTCCGGACACTGGGGCTTGTGTATGTGCAAACAAACACCACACACACTACCCAATTTGCCCGAAGCTATGACTGCTAGCGGCTGGGCTACACCAGGCTATATTTTTCCCTACCCGGTTGCAAGCTAGCTCTCATGCACCTGACAGCAAAGTGATATATGACACTTTGTATGATTCCCCCAGCTATCTACCACTGACTCTCGCCACAGCTGGGGTTACCCATCAGTAGTGAGAAACATTTCACTACATATCACTACTTCTCCCTCTATTGCGTCGAGCTGCCATTTGAGTAGGCCTGATAAAATACCCATATCACACCTATGAATAACAAGTGGCTATTCATTCACAGGGCGAGACTATCATTTGTCCTTCATTGTCCAGAACCTGGCTATTTGGTTAAGGTAAACAGTTGTTGGAAGCACTTTGTTATTTAAAATGGCAGAGGGTCTGATGTTATTCACTGTGTTCCATTTGTCGACACAAGGAGGTTACTGAGAGGAAGAAACAACAAAGAAACTGATTTTTAAGCACTGCAAATAAAGCAAAGCACGATCTGGATATTTGGGTGAGTTAATTTAACCAGATTTGCTTGATATTTTTCATAGCCACATGAACATCTGTTGTACCATTTCAGACCTATTATAAGTCAACACAGTACAACCAAATCTAGGACTAAACTGACTGATCTTACTGGACAAAAACCAAAGCACAGGAAAGAAAGAAGGATGAAGCTTGGGACTTCTGATATGTCAGGTGGTAACTTGCAACATGATTTTGTAGAGGGAAAAGAGTGTACTGAAACAGATTGCAAAGTAAAATGTTGGCCTCATTTTTGAGAACACAGAATAAAATAAATCTAAATGTGTATATGCACCATACATTCAAGACATGTCATTACAATGATCAGGGTTGCAGCAATTTGTGAATATAGCTGATAATTTAATGTATATTCATATATACCATATGCTATTTTTAAAAATGTAGATGTTGAGAGTACATGCATTTGCACCATAGAGAAATATAAAGAGGTTAATTCGGGTCGTGTTCAGAGACAAATCTACAAGTCTATCTTACTCAAATTTAACACTTACTATTCAAAAGAAAAAAAAAATGATTCATGGTAAAGTTCCCCAAGCATATTACAACATTTTATCTAGATATACTGCCCATAAGCTTGAGGTAGGGAACGTACAAAGAAAGCTGAACTGGTCACATACAAACATGCAGACACACCGACACCAACACACAGACATGCATTGATTTCCCATCAGTACCTAGATTGCTGCAACCCTGTGTGCTTAGACACTATCCTCGAGATGCAGAGTAAGATGTTATTTGATTGGATGTGAATACTGTGCTCACATGTGTTTCCATCATTATCAAATATTACTTGCCCATCAGCCAGCCAGACACCTTCTCCACTAATTATTGACAGCTATAAGCAAATAACTCCATAGTAATAGAGCCACCTTAAGGCCTTGTGCATGTTGAATTTACAGAATTACTTATCAGTGATAAATGTCACAGAGGCGTTTGCCAAGGATGCACAAAAGTTTTATTTTAATATGTCAAGTTGAGTTGGTGTAACTTTAACAAGACACCCATAAATTATGTCAATCTGCCCATGATGGTTCACAGAGCACAACGTTTGTGATAAAAATGGAATAATAAGAGTGAGCACCTCAGGCTATTAATTTAGGTCTGTGCCATTCTACCCAAAACTAAAGGTACTCAGAAGAGCTAGAGTTTTAACAGTTCCAGAAAATAACTGCAATTTTAAAACTAATAAAGTTCCGTGGAGAAGTACCTGGATGTTAACCATATGTCACTTCACAGAGCAAAACAAAATTTCCAAGAACACTTAAGAATTACAACGTACAATGTACTAACCAATGTTATTCAGATTTGAATAAGAATGCCTGTTTAATATTATGAGTGGCATTGTATGTTAACTTGAACGCAGCTTCTTTATAAATCAGTGAGACATGGTCACTGTAACTAATAAACAAAGCTAGTTGGAATAATGCCCATGATTTTAATGCCCCAAATTATTTGCTGCATGTGCTATGATTTCCTGGTTACTTTTAGAAAAGAAACACACACTAAAAGTAAATCTAAAGGAAAACAACAGTTCTGTTCAGAATGGCCTGGCTGAGTTACTCTATGAGAACTGCTGTACTCCTACAACAATCATTGGACAGGTGGAAAATAATGTGCAATTTATGACAGTATTAAATATATTCTAATGAAGATATTTTGTCAACTCTTAAGTCTATATCTAATTTATATAATATTTGTCATTAAATATTTTAAAATAATTTTTTTAACTTTTTTTTTTTTTTTAAACCAAGTGCATTTCTCTATAGAAATAAAAGTAGATGAAAACAATTTCATCAGGGTGAATTTGTAATTTTCAGAGCCCTGATGCATACTATTAACTAACTAACTAAATAAATAAATTCTTTACAAGAAAGTAGTTAATTGCTGTTATTATTGCTGCACAAAACCTAATGTACATCAGCTACAGCCATTTACTCCAACATGCAGTTACACTGAAAAGACATTCCGAGTTAGTTCCTCTTTCTTTCTGCAGTAAGCTCTATGTACTGTGAATGAAACGTATCGTAAGACTGTCTCATCCGATCTAAATGAACAGAAAACAGGTACAAAATATTTAAATAAAATGTAAATAGGCATTTTTAAATACCAGCATGAAATGTGTACCAGTCAAGTTTTACAAATTATTCCAATTTTACACGTGTTGATTATACTGTTGCCAAGTACTCACTATGGTCACTTGTCTCCCAAAATATAGTTTTCCATCTGATTTAGCCAAAAGGCTCAGTGCAGTTAGACTACAACACATGTATTATGATAATGAATACTATTATTTGATATGATATTTGGTAAATATTATGATTTCAGCAATATTGCCCAACACTACTTTCAGCATTCTTTATTAGAGTCCACAGTGTAATGTAAGTCCACAGCAGGGGCTGGCTCCCAGCATCCTAACCTCAGAGGAGAGACAAGAATTGTTTTTGCTAATTTATCACTTGTCCTCCCAAGGCTACAGCTTTTCCTTCTAAATCTAGTTTGCCAACATTTCACAAAAGTCTTAGTGGGACATTTCATTTTCTATTTCCAAAAGGCAATGTGTAAGCTATGACAAATGAACACCCCCCACCACCACCACCATCACACAGAAAAATACAGAAAAAAAAGAAAGAAAAACAATAGGATGGCAGGACTTCAAACAGCTGCAAAAGATTAGTGATCAAATTCCAGCATTAATACTAATAACGCAGTCAGTGCAGCAGTCAGGCAGCGATGGGGGAGTGTGATTGTGAAGGGCACATCACTGAAATACCCTGAGGTAGCGCAGACAAGATTATGTCTCTCCGCCGAGACAGAAAGTGTCAGTTCTAACACATTTGGCGCAGGATTGCGAGCTCTGCTTGAGTGACTGGTGTACGGGTGGCTTTCAAAACATGCAGGGCTAATAAACTCTGGGTCACCACGGGTCAACCATCTCTCCTCCGTCTGAGACACAAACAGATATGATCAAAAGACATCTCCAGCAGGCGGTCTCAGCGTGAAAGAAAATGGCTGAGAGTCTGCAGCACCTGAGACGAAGACAGTGTCACTGCCAGGGCCTTGCTGACAAATATTATAAATGTGAAGCGGCTGAATGATCAGCTTAATGACATTTCCAAAGTTGTACTGTTCAGTACTGCAGGAACTATGAATAAGCAAGAGAGAAAGTTAGGGGTGAAAGGCATGGGAGTGGGCCGGTGGGGAGAGTAATCATAAACATAACATTGCATGCAAGTGAGTGGAAGAGCATCTCCTGACTTTCAAATTAAAAGAACACCCCTCCAAAGTATGACTGATGGCGTATGTAATTTAATAAAAGTGTCAGGCTGTACAAATCTACTGCAGGGAGGCACATTAATAATTTAAGCTAGAGGATTTTCGAGAGGAGGAGAGGAAAGAGACATGTAAAAAGGCAGAGAGAGAGCACGAGAGAGAAAGAAAATGGCTCCTCTGTCACATCAGTGTTCTTCGCTTTCCTTCATTGGTCTGAAATAAATCTGGCTTATTTGGCAGTGAGGCTGATGTGGATATATCTTCATCTGTCGCGCCTCTATCATAAGCCATTCATCGCCTGTTGCTTCTTGATTGATTCCTGGGCCATATTAGCATCACCTAGATATAAATCATACAGTGAGAGAGCAGATGGTGCTTCTCACTATATAGTTAAAAGGGATGCATCTGCTTTGGCCTCTATCCATCGCAGCAGTCGTCTGAGCATACAAAGGAGATCGATGTGTGTTTAAAAAAAAAAAAAGCCAGAATGCTAACGCTGTTCTCAGATGAGGAGCCTAAATTAAATGAGGACTACTATCTACCCTTCCAGTAATGCTAGGGTTGCATGATAGGCACAAAATATCATGTGATTTTATTTCTACATTCACTAGATTAGGAACACCTACCTTATATCTACACTCATTGTCCATTCCCTCAGCTCCGCTGACCATTCTACAATTACAGACTAGTCCAGCCTGCACACTTCAATGGTCAGGATCCCCCAACCACACAGGATTCCCAAAGTGTGGGTATGATTTGGGGTCATGGATCATTCTCAGCACTGCAGTGTCACTCATACGGTGATGGTGTTAAAGTGTGCTATGCTAGTCTGAGTGGATCAGACACAGCAGTGCTGCTTGATATTTTAAACAATGTGCACTCACCGTCCACTCTATTAGACACTTACCGTGTTGGTCCACCTCATAGAGGTAAAGTCAGAGACAGAAGGTCATCCGCTTTCTGCGCAGTTTGTGTTGGTTGTCCTCTAGTTCAGAGGTCACCCACAGGACGCTGCTGGCTTTGTGAACTATTCAGTCTGGTAATTGCACTGAGGGATTTAAAAACTCTGATCCACCGTTCTCAGCGCAACACACCAACATCATGTCAATGTCACTGCAGCGCTGAGGATGACTCACCACACAAATCATATGTGGTTCCTGACCATTGAAGAACAGGGTGAAAGTGTGATGACTTTCCACTGCATGAACAAGTGTCACTAAAGAAAAAAAAAATGTATGGATACTGCCTATTTCTGTTCAAAACGGTACAACACGGGATTACTTCAAGGACCAGTAACCTTCCCAAGTGCCCAGCTTAAGGCTTGAACAAAGCTTGGATAGATAATGGCCTTGGGGATCAATCAAAAGTACCCTGCCCTACATTAGGTTCAGAGAGAATGGTTGACCTTCCCAGTTCCCTAACTGAAGTTACTTGTTTACTGTTTTCTCTTCCTACACCCCATCAGCTAGCTTGGCCTTTTTCCTCTGGCATTCATGTCTTTCCCTGCAGTGTTCCCCCTCATCCCTTCATCATTGCAAACTCATGGCGCGTTTGTCAACAGCTTAGCCTCCAGGGTCAGAAACCTCCTAGAGCCCTGACTGTTCCATCTAGCCTTGTTCCCATACAACACACACACACACACACACAGCTGGTGCAGACAATAAAATGGTTTCCCTTTCATGTGCTAGCCTGGTAGAATCAACCCCATTGGCTGCACTACTACATGCTCAGATTCTAAGACTGTCATGTCCCTGAGATATTATTAAGCATCATCACGTTTCTTAAATTATAACTTCTGCTCCGTGGCTTTTCATCTAGCATCACAGAGACTTTCTTGCCACAATTACAGCGGCAAGAAAGCTTTTACAGTGTGCTTAATCTTCCATTAGAGAGCATGCAGGTCCCTGCCTTATTGATTAGCCTGCTCATGAAAGGTGTTCTCACTAGGCTACCGGGAACCATCAGAGCACAGAAAAATACTATTGCTAATGCACCAGAATTGTTGTAATATCCTAGCATTATTAACATGCTCAATAAAAAATGTCTAGCCTCATTACGCATTGCATGCAGCATTAAAAATCCTGGCCCCTATCCCTCTCCTGCAAGGTTTGTGGCTTTTCTCTGATGCAAAAATCCTGCCAAGAAAATCTCCCTTCCTCCCTCCAAACTGGCTGCTCAAAAGACGCAGAGCTTACAGAGAACTGGTGGCAGCATGAGGAACATCAGTATAACACTAATGCACACAGCCTAATGGGTTTAATGGTGGATGAAATGCTACTGCTGATCTGCACTTTTTTTCCCCCTCACACTTAAATAGAGGGGCTTTTTACTGCAGCCAGCCTCTCCTTAATACTGAGTCACTATCAGCTTAAGCCTCAAATTCCCAAAAAGGGATGTTTAAGATATTTTGTTTTCAGCATCAGCAGAGGCCAATGGCTATTTGAAGATGAAATCAAGAAGTGCAGAGTTCTTCCCATTGCACAAAACTATATATAGAGTATTACAGATTTGCTGTACCCTATGACTTTTCATCTACAGGGTGAACCAACAAGGTATGTGCATGTCTAAAATCGATCAGACAGTGAGCAGAGTGTTTAAAGTCTTTTCTAACATGCTTTGGTACCTGTAGATCAAACAGCAGTGCTCCTTGAGACAAAACGGAGTATATATATGTTTAATCTATTATAAAGGAACATGCAGCACCCCCTCTTTTATCCAGTTGAAGGCAGATGTCCATTGCACTGCGTGGAGAGGAGGGGGAAAAACAGAAATACTCTGAAATTACTTGGTATAAATACATTTCTAGCCTTATATCCTGAAAGTCACAAATATAGGAGATACACATTGGTTTCAGACAACAGCAATATTACTTAAAGTGGATGGCTTTAATAGCTTGCAGTTTTGCAGATGCACACTGCCATTGAAACCAGCTGCTCCTTGTTAACAAGTAAAATGATTCGTTTACTTCACATTTCAGTAAGTATTGCCATTTCATGTTGGAATTCAATCTATTGCCTGAGATCCTCTGTCGCATATCCTATTACTTCTCTAGTTGTGTTTTTGGAAAGGATGAACAATACAAGGGGGACAAAAAAAATTGAAGAACAGACAAAAAGAGTTAAAGAGAGCGAGAGCAAGAGAGAGCGAGAGCAAGAGAGAGCGAGAGCAAGACAGACCAAGACTGAGTGAGGAAGAAAAAGGAATGAAAAGCTCCCATGCTTGAGGGAGCAAGAAAATTGCTTGCTAAAATAAACTCGACCTTGCACCCTCTCCGGTTAAAGAATGGAGCTTAATGAACCAATGGCACATCAATGGGAGCGGATGGCATGGACATACATTAGCTGCTGCTTGCTGAGCATATTAGGAGACTGAGCCAAAGAAGTCTTCAAAAGTGCCTCCAACTACAAGCAGGGATGTTTTTAAACAAGCAGCATATAATTGAGTACTATACATGATACACGCCATTCCCTCCACCTCCACCAAAAAAAAAAAAAAAAAAAAAAGGAATACCACTGTGTAGGAAGAAAATGACCAACATGTGTTGTATGTGAGCTGAGCTAACACCTAAAGCCTACCTAGATCTAAAATGTTGAATGATCAGGCATCAAAACTTGAAGAGCAAAAGGACTTTGCAACAATAAGAAATAGCTCCTCAACTCTAAGGTTAATGTCCCTAAAGTCAAGCTTGAACCTGTGTTTAGCTCAGTGTTCTTGTTCTTGGTTGAGTAAAATCCTGTACCAAAAGGATGTCAACACCCCCTTTGCTTTAACAAGCAGTACATGTGCTCTCCAATGATAAGTGCTTAACTTATTTAAGAACGCCAAGCACTGGCAGTGTCAAGCTAATCTTACCATTCTTTGTCTTAGCAACTTCCCTCTACACAAAATAAACCAGAGCACTGTAGCCTCTCATGTACTTGGGCTCTGTGTGTGCTTCAGGCAGTATGCTGGGGTTTTCTACATTTATAAAGGCAAAAAACGTGGTCTTTAGCCATTATCTAGGCCTGGAAAGCCCTTGCCTTAAGGTTATATATCTTGCGCAGTAGGTAGCAAGCCTGAGTGACAGCTAAGCTAACACACTACATGCCCACTGATGGGTCAAAATGGCCTAAATTATCATAATGAGGCCACAATTCTTTTTACATTCCCTCAGCACCGAGTTCCCTTAATCTGACAGGCTAATGAGTTTGCTATACAATGGTAAAGCCTATAGCTCTCAAATCATTCAATATAAAATAAAAGAATTTTCCTAATCCTTTGACCTGGAATGGGGGGGGTGATACAAATAAGATATTTAATTATTTGCTCTTTAAAATAAAATGTCAGGTTGCAAATTCACGCTGATATTTTAATTGTTCAGTGTTTTAAAAAGTAAATCTAATAAAGCCTAATATAAATGGATGTTAAATGTTGCAAAGTTATTTGACCCCATTGTGAATTATTTTGTTAACTAAGCCATAAAAGCCTTAAGACTGAGGGCTGAAAGGCTGGTGACAAACAATATTTACAAAGGGTAGAACAAATAAAAGTCCTCACTAAAAGTAACATTTCACAATGGCACGATGTGTGAACATTGAATTGAATATATTACACGCAAGTTAGATGAAAAGAGGAAGACATTATGAAAATTATCTAATATGAATGAGGAGCTAAAGACTCTACAAGCATAAACAAAAGGCCAACATTTCAGACACCTATTCAACCAACATTTCTTCTGAAGGGTATTAATTGGAGTTTGTTTCCTCTTTGCTGCAACTACAGCCTCTGCTCTTCTGAGAAGGCTTTACACTCCATGTTGAAACAATGCTCTGAGAATTTAATGGCTTTCAGACAGAACTTGCTTGATTGAATGAAATGACATTGTTCCACTATAGCTTTTGGGACTCTACTGTTATTGTGACTTACATTGAATAATCCATTTCCTCTCACCACATGAAAGTGAACAGCATGTTTATAATCCCCATACCTAAAACACTGTGCAAAATCCAAATAAAAACCACAATAATGTGCAAATAAATCATATATTTAAGGAAACACAAGGTAAGATTGGGGTTTTTGCTCCTAGGACTCTCCCTAGTGTAATTCATATTTACAGCACTGTACTGAACTCAAGGAGGCGGGAGGATGGTGTTGGTTTTCTACCCTTCTTTAAAACCTATATTGTAGCTTCTGCAGTGTTGAGCCCAACGTGGCAATGACATGGGCTCTATTCTCCCCATTACAGGCCAGTGAAGCATCACAATTTTTATTTTTAAGTTGCGATAGTTTTCTATTTGTCGCTGTGTTGCATCATCCCTTAACAACACTCTGTAAATGTTTGGGAACTGAGGATACCAACTGCTGTAGTTTCAAAAACAATATATATTTTCTCACTCTTGCTTGTTAGAGGATTTCAGCTGCTCAAAAGTTTGTGGTCTCAATTAATGTGTTTTGTTTCAAAATCCATCAATTGTTTTCAACATGTGACAGATCTGGACTAGTTTAGCACATCAAATTTTATTAAGAAGCCATGCTTTTGTAATTAGCAGGAGAGTCCCTCTCCTTAGCCTGGAGAACACAATGTAAATTATTTTTATTTTTGATTTTCTGAACCACAGGACATTTTACCCCTTCACCACAGTCCATCTAAAATGAGCTCAGTCCTAGAGAATGCAGCAGTGATTTTAGAATCCATATACCCATTATGTCTTTTTTTCATTTGTGAGTTTTAACTTGCATTTGTTAACACAGAGACAAACTGCATTCATAGACAATAGTTCTCGGAAATATTTGAGCCCATGCAATGACTGTAGAATTTCTCTGTTCAACAATGATCATTTTCTGACCAAAGCACTGCTGAGGATACACTATGATTTTTAATAACCACGTATAGCACCTGGTATGAGCTCACATGGCTAAGGCTAAATGGTTAAATTAACTGATTTGTCAGAACATTGCCATTTAAATGCTATTATTTACTAAAAATGTAGTTCCTTAACTTTTTATTTCCTCTTACTAAAGACAACCAGGACATTCACTGTATGTAGCTGTGGTCATGATATATATATATATATATATATATATATATATATATATATATATATATATATAGAGAGAGAGAGAGAGAGAGAGAGAGAGAGAGAATGGCTAATTCTTCATGGTTAAAGAGCCAACAATTTAAGTACAAGATAGGTGTTTATAATAAAGTGGCCAGCGACTGAATAATGAAAAGCCATGCTCATGCTGCAACAGTCACTTGTCTGGCACTAGGTGCCCCTGTCAAGGCCAGTGTAATTGCAGTGCAGTAGGCTATTGAACTTAATCACCTCTGCATGCATGCACAAATCCACACACTGCGTTTTACTACTCCACTGGAGCAGATATGCAGCTAATGTTATTTGTGAAGGTCATAAGTTGTATCCTGATGTCTACGTCTTTCCCCCATCAACCACCCCCACTTGACGCTTAGGGTGTTAATAGCATCCTTGCTCTGCTTTGAACATTTCCAGGCTTTTTTTTTTTAGGGGAGATGAGAATTTATGAGAAGCTATCAAGGGTGAAAATTGGCTGTGAGAGCAAGATGGTCGACTATGATGCTGTATTTAAATGAACACTAAAAATCAGATTTCCATATTCACACCTCTAAATGAGGAGAATCTGATTTATCACTCACTCACTTCTGCGTGTTGTCCTTGGGGACTGGTCTGCGACCATCTTTTAACGGTCAAGGTAAAGAATCTGAATATTAGAGCAGTATGAAGCCATGGTCGCTAACGGGTGACTTCTGGTGAAAGCCACTTGCTATAAACCTCTCCATGCCCGCTCTATTCCAGCTTATGCTGCTGTTCCTGCAGAGTGCATGTAAATTGTATAATGATAGAGAGGGGGAAAAGGAAGCAGACGGGTTTGGCTGTTATTTGGAAAGCAGCAAATTGCTCCTGCACTCCTGTGTTTTATCATAATGTCTTGTATTTCTTGTGATGCAGGGTGAAATCCCCTTAAGGTGACACACTGTGCTGAGGAGGCAAATTAAACCTGACAACAGTTTCGTTTGCAAGAGTCTTGTTTATTTCAGAAATATCAGGGCTTTTTCTGCAAACTGTAAACGCTCCCTCAATGAAGAATAAGAGACGAAGAGAAAGGAATGGCAGGGAAACGTAGCCTGGAGACACCATGTTTGATGTGCAAGGTATACACAAAAAAAAAAAAAAAAAAAGGAAAAAGCAGCACTCCTTATCTTATTTGAGCAGTGGGTTTAAGTATTTCTGCACACTCCCCAGCAGTCCAATCATAAATCAATGGGGAACAAGATGGGAATCGCAATGTATCATTACAAAACATACTAATGAAACAACCCAGCTCTCGTAAATGACCTGTAGATTTCATAGATATGGACTCCCCACGGTCCCATCCACCCCTCTCTCATTCCTTCATTCGTGCTCTTACTCATTCCTTCCCACTGTGACACATCTTGACCATCTCCAGATAAGGCCACCCCTTGGTAATACAGATTCCTTTGTACGCCAGTTTCCATTATCGAAAAGCACACTATTTTAGCTAGCTGATAAATTGTTTTACTGCTGTAGAGATTCTAATTCGGACTCAGTTGAAGGATACAGCCATGACCATGCTTTTATTCCTCATAGGAACATGCACTTAATAGTAAATATTCACTACAACCTCCCTTTAGCATAAATTACCATAAGGAACATTGTTATTTTTCCATTTTCTGAGACGTGGGAAATGATCAAAAGGAACAGAGTTTGTTTGAAGAAGCCAGCATTCAGCACATTTAGACTCAAAGTTCTGCGTGTGTTAAACGAGCCAAGCCTCAACATCAGAAATTAGTTGAGATATTTATTATTATTTTTAAACTCATTTTCTCCGTCAGGTTCAACTCTGTTTGCATAAGTTAATACTGACAAATACTCTGAACAAATTAGGCTGGTATTATTTTTGAGGAACACAGCTAATTATTTTATCATGTTTAATAGATCTTAATTTTATTCCAAGTGGAATTTAAATATCTAAACACAAAGCTACTAAAAGTATAACTGTAAGCTCCTCCCAACCTAAGATTTTACCCAGGTCTAGGGTGACAAGTCATTCATTCCCCTGCTCCCCGAGTGCTGTTCCTTATAACAACTTTATCATAAACCTACGATCAGCTAAAATCCCTCAACAGCAGTGAGGTCACTGGAGAGTTGTCCGAGATTCAACTACATAACCAAGAAAACACAATCACAAGACCTTAATAGGTCTGTATTGATGGAAGTGAGTAGGAACTAGCAAGAAAGAGTAAGATGGAGCAAGAGAGAATGAAAGCACAAGACAAAGGGGATGAGAGACAGCAAGAGAAATGGAAAGCAGGGATACAAGGAGTAATAAAACAGACTGAGAAAAACAGGAGAACAAGGTCGAGGGAGAGAGAGTGTAGATGAGGAATGAGGGATTAATGTAAATAAAGGAGGGGGGAACTGAGGATTAAAAGGAATGAAAGAGCAAATGAACATGGGGGATAGAGTAAGAGGAAAAATTAGAGAGCGAGCAGGGTGAGAGAGATAGAGCGCTAAAGGTGGAGAGACAGGGAGAGATTTAGTAGATGTCCTGCCCTTGTGCCATCAGCACTTTCCCCCCTTCCCTACACTCTCCATTCCGACTTCCACTCATAAATCAAGCCCCTATTTATGCCCATTTACATTAGCAAGGCAAGCCCTCCTCGCCTGCAAGCCCCGCCAGCCAGTTTCTGTTAAACAAGCACATAGAAATCGATGGCAGCACTATGCCATTCAACAAGTCAGGGAGAAATAAGTAAATAATGTCTGAGGATTTAAGATTTCATCAAAACAACATGAAAATGCTGTCAATATTCTTGAATAGCACAAGAGCTAAAACGTTTAATTCTGTATATATGCCTGAGGCACTGAAACATTGTTGCACCTATGATACTGGACTGACTATTTTCCCCCCAGTACTTTCTTAAAAACAGAGAGTGTCAGAAAAGGTTTCTTAGGATCAATCTCTAAAAAATCTGTTTGGGTTTCTTTACAAAACCTTTCCACTGAGGATTCTTCAAAGAATATCCAAGATGAGTGTATGAATTTTTTTGTTTTTTGTTTTTTTAAACAAGTTGAAACAGACATTGTTACCTATTCAGTTTTAGTCGCGGATCAACATACACAGTGCATCATTTCAAAGACAACATCCCTATGCTACAGTGATTTGGTTGCCATTAGATGTCTTTTGATATCTGATAACCCATCTCAAATTTAAATAGAATAAATAAATCCAGTTAAAATCATGGAGTGTTTTTTTTTTTTTTATCCTGCCCCTGTGCCTGGGGTACTGCCAAGATTTTAACCAGCATCCTTAAACCTCATGGAAACCAGCATCCTTGAACCTCAATCTAACCCTGAAAATGTATCTCAGCTGTGAGAGAAAAGGTTGATACATGACCATGGTAAATTATTCCGCATGTGTAAACCACTGCAGGCAGGTTTGGCTTTGAGACCATAAATATCTCTCGAAACAACTAAGAAAAACCTTCTGATGGATTTGGACCCAACTTTCACTTTTCAGTAGAGGAACCCTTATATTACCAGTGATTAACTTACTTGTTGCTGTTATAAATGCCAAAGCAATATAAACGTATTTAGTATATGGATTGATTAATGAGCCTCACTCGTGTTTCACATTGCTGGCTTTTCACTTTGCTGTGCACAAAGATTTATTCCAGGCTGAGAATCTAAATCCGAGTTAGAGGTGTTAACTGCTGCTGTAAAATCTGTTAAGTGCGGTTGTTTATTAGGTTTGTGCTAACTTTGTGCTTGTTTAGGTTTTTTTTTACCAAACGTGATCAAATCTTGATAGACAAAATGTCACATCCCTTTCATAATTTTTTACATAACTGGATATTTTACAGTATTTTCAAAACTGCTCATACAGTTTGCTTTGACTTAAAAAAAGAACTTGTGTACAGAACAACTACTCTACAAGAACCTGAATGAAGTCTGAAATAAAAATAGAATGTTGACAGGACCTTGTGGTGTAAAATAAAATGTTCTAGAGAGAGAAAAACTGTTTTGGCAATATGAAAACAAAACCTGCAGTGATCAGTGCCCTCCTCAGTTTTTTTTTTTTAAAAGACGAGAACAGGAGGAGGAAAAAAAATACTTTGCTTTAATGCAGACCAAGTTGGGCTTCTAGTCTATGTCATAAAGAAAAGAGCACAGCTCCTGATGCAATTGTTCACTTTTACACATACCTAGCCAAGGGACAGGCTGTGCTACATACTGCATTTCGTTTGCCTCACCCCATTCGGAGATCAGGAAAATCCACCAGATTCTTTCCCTTTCTCTCTCTCTCTCCATTTCCTTTCCCACTCAGGCACACAGGGAGCATCAAAATCTTACCTCTCTCACTCCCTCTTTCTCTCTTACAAATCTCTCTCCCCCTCTTTTTTTCTCCCCAGAGCTGGGTCTAATTCCATGACTCCCTCACTCTCTCTTATCCCAGCTGTCCCTCCCCTTCTTCTCCCCATAGGCCTTTGACAGGATTATATTCCTGAACCACATAAAATGCATTCCAAACACTGCACCTCTGCAGCAGTGCGATGCACCAGGCTGCTCTGTGAGAAGTAGGTCTGCGTGTTTTCACACTGAGCGTCTCCAGTCCAGCTCATGTTGAAAGCAGTAAGACCAGGGCTGTGGTCATGCCTCCAGATTTTCACCCAGCACAGCCTTATCGGCAGGCCTCAGTCAGGTGTCTGGCAAAACACAAAGTACAAGTGGACAGCCAAGGCCTAATGGAGACCCAGACACTGCTGGATGCCAATGCGATATTCCCTTTGGTGAACCATGACTATTAGTGCCTAAGCCATAAATGTCAAACTACTGTCAAAAAATGAAGAAATAAACTATGATAATTTCTGTCAAAGCCCCTGTGATATTACAGTAAAATGACGCCAAGTCAACAGTGCTTCACCATAAAAATAAACCTGCATATATGCAAACTTACAAAACACATTATGCTCCACTTGAAGAAAACTTTAACATTTTGTAACTAGTGGTTTTGCAGTGTCTTTCAGAGAATACCCCTGGAACAGTGCTAGCACAACAGTTCTCCATATCTAACATCTGACTGAAGTGCATCAGGCAAACTACCACACTTATGCCTATTCAGGGATGTATCTAGGCCTTCCAGAAGGCTTAGAAGGATGTTTGTTTCATGACATTGATCCCTGCAAACCAAAATATGAAAGGTTAATTTGGCACCCAAACTTTAATACAAGACTTTTTTTTATGTTTATCAGCTAAAATCTGTGCCTCTGCACATTTACAAAACATTTAGCGTCAGCGTCACAAAATCCGATGCTGGTACTAGCGTAATCAGTGCCAAACATTCTTCAGAAAAACGAGTCAAATTTATTTCACTTACTCATCACAAAATGAAGCCATTCCTTCTCAGGCAGCCATAATGCATGACTGCGCTGCCTTGGAGCTCCATGCTCAGTGCGAGAAAACAGCCATGTGCCTTTGTTTATATGACTAAAATGAACGTTTTTACAAATCGTAATCCTCCAATAAGAGCGGCCTGATTAGCATGCAATTATCATATGAATGCGAATGGGTGGACCATCAAGGGTCAAGGTTTCAGACAGTTTTGGCTTGTGGTTAGAACATCCCCCAACTTCATAACCACATTGGCTTGGTCTTCTCAGTGAATTGACCTAAAGACCCAGAGAAAACCTGAGGGATGTGCCAAAGAAGAAATTCCACAAGCCTAGACCTCAGTCTAGAGGTCTCAGAGATCAATCTAGTGATCTTGAGAAATTCTCAGAAAGAGACTTGCCTCTTGTTACATATCGTTCTATATAAAAAACAGGTAAAAATACATTTCTTTTCAACCTCCATATATTTGAAAAGTAGACAATTTAAGGTTTCTGGGGGTATGTTTATCTTGTTTCTAAGACAAAAACCCACTGAGTCGTGTAAGTGTTTGGGCGCAAGTTCTGATTTATCCTACTGGCAGGAGCGCAGACTCCAGAGGGTTAATTTTGTTAGTGGTTATTCTGTTACTCCTGAAAACTTAACTAAAAGGAGAGCTCTCAGGGCTGTTGGGCATTCCAAGACCTTTTGTATTCATCCAGAACCAAATATTGCTAACATATTTATTCTTTTCACCTTAAAGCCTCCTCCTGGGTTACTTCCCTAGAGCAGCCATGGCCAATTTCAAAAGCTCTCACTGAATTACACACTGAATTGTTAGCTAGAGGTGGGAGATAATTTCCCATCATTAACGTTAGAAACTCCATCACCATATGCTTTTCGTGAGCATATTGTGGGTATCATTAGTAGTTCTAGACTGCTAATCAACTGCATGTTTCTTCAAAACAGACTGAACATATCCCATCTGGCACAACAGAGACACAGACAATAGAAGGAAAGTTAAATGACTACCAATCAGTGCCAGATACAGACACTGATGCAAATCCACTTGCGCGGTGGAAACGCCACAAAGCTCATTTGGCACGTGTCAGCCAATTTACATAAAATTTGCATTACATAATGTCCCACTTATTTAGTTCAGGGTCACGGTAGGTTCAAAACCTACCATGAATTATGGGTTGCAAAGCAGGAACACACCCATAGACAGGGAGCTAGTCCATTATAAGGAAGCACACATTCACATCTGTGGACACCTAATGATGTTTGCCTGGATTGTGGGAAGAAACTGTAGAGGAAAGCCTTGAAGATTGGATGAACACTTCACCTTTTATGACTGACACCATTATTTGCATTAACAACTGACAAATGTCAATATTTTCTAAGGTTGAAAAAGGCCTCTAAACCAGTACCTAATTTCTTGTTCAATGAGAAACTGTAGTGCGAATTTGCATCAACTCTGATGTTAAAAAGCTGGGTCATTCATATTTAAGAAATTAATGAACACTAGCCTTTTTTGCAATATGTGCAAACATTGGTTGGATTTTCAGATTGCACGAACACCAAATAAACATCTAATGTTCTAAAAAAACAAAACAAAAAGTGTCTTTAGTTTGAACAAATGTTTTGTTAGTGTTCAGCAAAGCTTGTCTTACATAGCAAGAATTGCCATAAAAACAAGACATAGTGTAAGGCACTGACGCTGTCTATATATTGAGCATATGTCGCTGCATTTTTTCCAAGTTCTATCAAGAAAAATGTGCTACAAAGCATGTTCATTGATTTCATTTCTTCACAGGAATAATACTGTATCCAAATATACATTACATATAGTATAGACAATTTAAGATTATTTCTGTGTTAAGAATCATAAACATAGTGTATAAATTCTTAATTAATTCTCAATTGGGTTATGTTTTGGTGAATAAAATGACTATTTGAATTTTTAATAAAACAGCACAGTTACCATAAAATGATAGACAGGAGAAAGTTTAAATTCCAATTATATGTTACACAAAAATGCTTTAAAACATATTTGTACAACTAAGAGTTCAAAAATGGCAGTGCCAGTGTTGTTTCATTTTCTAAATGCTTGTTTTAAGTGTTAAAATAGTATTTCTTCAACAGTTTTTAAATTTCTATTTATTTGCATCATCTGCTATGCATCATGAATATGAATTAACTTTTTTTTTTTTAAACATTCGACTCCACCCCATTCAATCTGTTAACAGAGCACTGTACTATAGGAGCAACTTGTGACAGTGGGGTGGTTGCATGCAATCATGGAGAAATAAGGTAAAACAAATGTGCATTCCTCTATTGGGCATTCTACCCTTTGCGTCAAATGTATGCCTTTCCAGGTGCCTTAAAGGAAACAGATGCCATGATAATTAGCTCCTAGCTTTGCACTAATAGAAGAGGAGGGGACATGTCTTCCCCACTAAAAATAAAACCAGCTTTCTGCCTCTTGTGCTCACATCCAAAGGGACATCAACATCATTAAGTGTTTAACCCTTTCCCTAAACACATACACAAAACAGTACAGATGGCATCCTACTGCTGTGATGACCCTTTTGCTTCTTCATATTTTTCTCCTCCGTTTTTGTTACACTATCATGCTGACATCAATGTCGTCTCACTCTGTCATCCCCTTATTCCCACTGCTGTCTATCCCAGCTCTTGAAAACTGCAACACTGTCTCAACACTTGTTCTTCAGGTCCCTCTTAGGACATGGATACTCTGCAAAAAGGGAATAGCCCCTCCTCATTCCATCTCATTCCCCCTTTCAAAATATTCATCTTCATTTGAGACTCTCAGCTTCCTCCGTAATCAACATAAATAAGCACTTTTCTCCCCCACCCAGTTCAGCCGAGATATACACCCTCCATTAATGTGGTTTGTAGGGATAAATAATTTAGTGGAAGGGATAAGTGAAATGTGTTTTGTTATAAATACGGCCTTGGGGGAGGAGAACAGCACAGACACAGCAGAATAAGATAAGGGTAATGTTGCCCTTTGCTTTCCATTTAGCCTTCTGGGGAGAACCAAGCCTCAAGTCCTATAATTATATGAAATCCATCTGAAAGCAAGCAAGCTCACCAGTGAGTAGGTGAAAACACTAATGTGTTTTCTCAAAGTTTTTTTTTTTAGAACTCACTTTGCATGTATGAGTACTCAGGTGAAATAGTAAAGTGGCAATTACGACTTGGAGTAATTAATTAAATAAATAAACAAATGGCTGTTTAAAAAAAAACAAAACAACTACTCATGTAATGAGTCATTCTCATCAAAAAATAGGAATGAATAAAGCACAGAACAAAAACATTACATCATAGCAAGGGCCACTGAGATGTAAACACTGAAAACAACATGCAGTGGAGCAGCCTGTGTAGCATTTAATATACAAAAAAAAGACATCAAGGCCAACGAAGACCATGTTAACACTGAAACCTGAGTGTTACTGTATACAAGGCAGAATACTTTGTCTTCCAAATGTAGGCCATTAGTGAGGTTCCCATTCAAACGCTGAACTTAAGTGAAGATTTGGTACAGAAAATGGGGCATCACATATCTACAGGTTTTCAAATAATCCTGAAGAGGTGACATTTGTCCTGGACAGTAACATATTTGGCCTCAATAAACACTGGCATTCCTGTTAAACATGGAAATGTAGGCTCTAAACATACTTTTCTGCCTGTTATATCGAGCTGTATTCATGATAAAACTAGAACCTGTAAAGTTAAATGTTTATATGTATTATAAATAAAGGTTAATATGTAATTAATCTGGCCTTGCGCCCAATGATTCCAGGTAGGCTCTGGACCCACCGCGACCCTGAACTGGATAAGCGCTTACTGATAATGAATGAACGAATGAATGAATGAATAAATAATCTGCACACCACAGTTGCTTCATTTGATTTGTTGTGTTGCCTCCTTTTGGAAAGTTAATAGCCAAGTTTTCCCTACACTGCAAGGCATGTAAGACAGTTCCTACATCCAGAATCTCTCAAGATCCTTTAGACTGAGGTCTAGGCTTGTGGAATTTCTTCTTTGGCACATCCCTCAGGTTTTCTCTGGGTATTTAGGTCAATTCACTGTGAAGATCAAGGCAATGTGGTTATGAAGGAATCTGACTGCAGTTGTGGGATGTTCTAACCACAAGACAAAACTGTCTGCAATTTCCCAGCTGTGATACTTGCAGAGTCTTCTGACACTGAAAGCAGCCTCTTTAACGGGTCAAAAGAAGTAGTCCCTCTTCCAAAACGATTCCAAGAAGAATCTCCAGTTTTTTTGGAAATCAACATTAACCCCTTAGACATTGTCTTGTTGCTGAGTGTTAAACCAGAAATGGCTATATGATTGCTGTACACACTGTTCATTCTCATAGTGAAGGATAACTAAGAGTATGGGTTGTATTCAGCTCATACCTCCAACCATCTATAGACCCAATATTTATTGATTTTACAGAAAGCTAAGTTTGATCTATTATAATTTAGATTAATCTAAACTGAAAATTGTTTAGAAAATTACCATTGAAAATCAAGCAGGTCCTCTAGAAAATGGTTAATCCTTTTAAGACACCCATTCCCTATATAAATGCAGTCCATGTCAAATGGAACTTTGCTCGACCTTCTTGAAAAAGCCCTATTGCCCCAATACACAAGGAAGACTTAAAGCAATGTTTATGATTTAAAAAACATCTAAGAGGATGTTTCCTTTGTTATTTTTTCACACACAAATGAGAGAACAGCAGTTCCACTAAATTGTAGACATTCCTTTTATGAGTTGTTTCTTTTTTTTTAAACAAAATCTGAGCCATTCTATTGTAGTATAAACAAACTCCACCACTCTTCTAACAAACTATTTATAAAGCTTCTTTTTAGGCATCATGGAGTCTATCAAATACCCCACGATTTTAGATCAAAATAGCTGCATCTGCCAGAAGGATGGAAAAGGCGGTCACGGCTGCATAATTCCAGCAAAACATTGACAAACCTCATACTAAAAAAAACAAATGTTCACTTTCTCAGCAATCAAGTTTTTGCAGTAACTATCCATTGTCATGTAACTAAAGCCTCATGAAATTTCACTTAAAGTGTGTAGCGGTCTACAGATGAACCCAAGGACCCATTCATTCATTTTCGGTAAGCGCTTATCCAGTTCAGGGTTGCGGTGGGTCCAGAGCCTACCTGGAATCATTGGGCGCAAGGCGGGAATACACCCTGGAGGGGGCGCCAGTCCTTCACAGGGAAACACACACACACACACACTCACACCTACGGACACTTTTGAGTCGCCAATCCACCTAACAACGTGTGTTTTTGGACTGTGGGAGGAAACCGGAGCACCCGGAGGAAACCCACGCGGACACGGGGAGAACACGCCAACTCCTCACAGACAGTCACCCGGAGCGGGAATCGAACACACAACCTCCAGGCCCCTGGCGCTGTGTGACTATGACACTATCTGCTGTGCCACCGTGCCGCCCCCAAGGACCCAGAAAGAGATTTTTATGTGACAGAATGGAGATGATGCAGTACTTCTGTCTTTGCTGAAAGAAGGTGCATTAAAATAATAAATGCAAATGTGTCAATAATGGCATTTAATGCACTGTGTTTTTACCTTGAAGAACAGACGAAGACGTTGATGGAGGTGGTTAGGGGAGTTTTTCTTTTCCTGCTCTATCGCTTAACTTACTCGCTACACGCTTAATGGTACAAAAAAAAAAGAAAACAGCAATACGACAGACGCACAGCAAAATAACCAAGTGAACTGAATGCTCGCTGGGCTACCTAGTGGCGGGTGGCGTCAGTTCATTCACTTCAAGTCAGATTTTGGCTCGCATCATAAAGCAAAAAAATAAAAAATAAATAAATAAAATATCGACAGAGCGACAGCTCATACCTCGGAAAACTCGTAAGTTGATTCAAGCGCACGTCAAGGTTTCACTTTTTTTTTTATTATTTATATAAATAAACACATTTTTAAAAAAAAAAATATTTTAAGCTGTGTGAAAAAATCAAACACTATTTGGACTGCATTTTCCCTTTATACAGGATCTTAAAACTGAACTGCACATAACTTTTGTTTTTTAATTAATGGATAGAACACACCTTGTGACTAAATTAATTAACACCCTTTAATCACCCTTTTGGTGTACATCCAGCTAGCAGCAAGTTGCTTAGAAAGCCTATTAAGGTGGTACAATCATCTTTTGCAGACTTATGCTAGCATTAATGTTTTTTTTTTTGCTTTTATCTGTATAGTTTCTTGTGAACAGCATTGTTTAAACTGCTTATTATGAAAGCCCCTGAACATGCTTTGTGTATCCAGGGAAATATATAGCCTGCTTGAAAGGAAAAAAATAAAAACCTGTTTTATTTAACTTTGAATTAAACATGGAATTTCTTTCCAGAGTTCTTTCCAGTCTCTCAGCAAAGTGGAAGGCAGGCATCTCACTAGCAAACATGTATACAGTACTGTGCAAAAGGAAAGTTATTGATTTGCATAAGTCTGTATCTGAGAAGGTATGTACTATTTGCAAAAGCAGGAGAAAGTTGTGAGGGTAGCTGTCCTTCCATTCAATGTTATGTCCAAAGGTCAATATTGGGAAAAGGCAACAGATTTTAAAATAACTTTAAAAAGACTTTAAAAGGTGCACTATCTGAGATTTTGCCAGCAGAGGTCGCACTAGTGTCTCAGAGCCAAACAAACAGTAATTCAGCGATGCCCTTCCACTTCAGCTTCGCCCTCTTTCCTGTCTCAACTCCACCTGTTTTACAATTCTCATTCTCAGCAAAAGTCACATTGACTCTTTAATCTTAGAAATGTAACTCCTTAATATCTCTGTCACAGCCAATGTTATGCTAGTTGCTCAAGAAATCAGAAACATGATACAAAAATCTTATTTATTTGGTGCTTTTTCCATCACCCAAAGCACTTCCAAAAGTGATACAAATCAACACAGAATATAGATGTCCAGGGAGAGAAGGAGTAGTTAAAATGTTCAAGGAACTCACTCTTTGGATACAGAGTGTAGTCATTTTCTGTCAGTGTCAAAGCAGCTCTCCTCACCAGCGCAAGTGAGCTCAGTTCACCAGCATGACTGAGGTCTTCTCACCGGCGCATAGGCGATTAACACATTTTCCCTCAGAATGGAGATAGAAAAACCCTGCTCCTAGAAGTCCATAACACGGGACACCCTGATGTCGTTTTCACACATGCATGGCAATCCAGAAATGTTCCAGCGTTTACCCGCAGTGTGAACTCAACAATCTGCAACGTCCATCTCAGACTTTACCATGACCTTATCCCCCACACGCCCTGATAAAGACTCCAGGTGAAATCTGGGTCAGCGCATGTGAGAACGGCACAGGAAAAGTTCTGGAGTTTCTCCTGCGCTATGCCTGAAGCATGTGTTTCATCTCCTTCTGCGAGAGCGCGCCTGACATGGAAAATCTCGGCTGTGCAATGCGTGTGTGAACGACCACTCCGGGACATCTCTGGTCCTGACAGCAGAGTTCACGTGTGAAAGAAACATGAGTGAGCCACGGTGAGCAAGCGGCAGTAAACTCAGGCTTTCCCTAAGAGCCCTCGCCCCACGTCTGCTGTGAGAGGAGTCATTGAACTCAAGATATTCTACTAGAAGCACACTCATGGGTCAGAGTCCTGAAGGAGCCTTTAAGCAGAACCTAGCATTCTCCACATATAGAGTCAGTCCAGAGCTGATTCCTATGGAACCTATGGAACAATTCATTACCACAGTGGAAAAACAACTGTTGTGTAATACTGAATATTTGGTGGTGGAATCCATTTTGCTTAGAGAAAACTTTGTGGGCAGTGCTGGTCTCATCAGGGACAGTCCAAGTTTCCAGAGGGTGGGAGCATCTGCCGTCCCAAGGGTGAAAACATGGCCTTCAGAACAGCAACACAGACCAGAACTCCACAACAGAAATGTGTAAAATCTCACTGCCTTTTAACTTAAATGTATCATAAAAAAATACTCTAGTTTTTGGACAACATGTCTAAGTATATAGGCTATAATATCAGTGCCATGTCGGTTCCCTAAAATGTTTAGTCACATACATTAATGGCTGCTGTATTCTCAGGTCAATTACCAAAAGGCACACTCCTGTCACTGAAACCTATCAGAGAGCTAGAGGCCTTCAAGTACTGTGCACCACACATTTCAGTCACTTTCCACTTGTCCTCAACAATCCTGTCAAAAAGTCTACTGTTTAATTGTCTCTAGAATTAAGGTACTCACTTATTTTAGTGATCTGAATTTATATACTTTGTATTGGCGATATGGGAAAAAATAAATAAATAAAAGTTGCCCCATGTCTGCCTGAGTAAAAAAATAAATAAAAAATGCAGAGCTCAGGGAAACAAGTGAGTAATTAGAGGCACTCTAATGCAGGCACACCTGGGGCTACCCTCAAGCAACATTACCTGCAGCCATGGAAAGCAGATCAGTAATTACCCTGCATAGGTTTCAATTCTTCCCTAATGCCATCATTGTTTCAAGGCAAGTCTCCTGCTTTCTTTCTTTCACTGACACCTTTGTACTCATTAAGTCTCAGTGGTAAGGTAAGATAAAGGTCAGCATAGAAGAAAAGAAACACCAGACAAAAGAAAAAAAAATTATAGAGATGATCAATTTCGCATTCTCAACATTTATATTTCATCTCTTGGGCATTTCTGCAGTTCTGGCCTATGCATGTCTACAACTTGCCTATGAGGTCTGCGCACACTTTCAGTCCAGCAAGCTACGTGCCTGGAGGAGAGAAGCACTCAGTTAATGTGATTAAGTTTGACAAGGAAAATGGAGAAAAGAATTAGGTGTAATCGGGCAGGGGGTGAGTTGCCTCCCGTTCTGAAGACTAGGGGTGAAAGGAGGGCGACAGGCAACCTTGTGTTTACACCAGCAGCTACACTAATTGATTAGCCCATCAGAGGCTAACTCATCCCAAACAAACACTAGCACCCATGCCAAATTGACACTCCTAGGCATCAATAAGGTGGCGCTCAAGGCATTTGATGTGAAATTAACCTTGCATTCAAGATCCAGAACAGTCGGTTTGTGGGGCTTAATAAGCACAGATCTAGATGAATCTAGATCTACAATGAATTGTTGTACATCAATTGCATTTGGGGTTACCTTGCTACACAGGCAAATGTATTTGTTACCTTTGTATTTCTGTAGTCATTATGTAGTAATCAATAGTCTGGCAATAAATTACTGAGCATATTTTAGAAAGATCTTAGGAGTATCCATCTAGAAATCAACATGAGATTGGCTCAATCCCAAAATATCTCTACTCTTTGTAGTAGACAAAACAATGGTTTCTGCATTCATAAAGTGAACGTCCAATTACAAAATTATTCAATCTGCCTTAATCTTCACATCTTCCAGTCAAACTAGTGCCCTGTCTCAGTGCAGCAGTTTTATAATCTAAAGTGCACTATGTAGGGCATTTAGCGCCATTTGGGATGCAGTTTGAGCCTTTCCATTTTTGTTTTGCTGCACAGCTGTCCAAGACGAAACCCCTACACATACATACAGGCAAAAAGACATACAAGCTCTGATCTGGCCATTCACATTCAGGTTGCATTGTATAACTATCAGATCTGATTTGACAAAATCATGTACTTTAACCATGTGATTGGCTCCACTCATTTATCAAGTGATTTCTGCTCAGTGGATGAATGAAGTGTTGCTGAGTGATGGTTGTAATTCACAGTCACAAGCCCTAGTGAGACACTGAACAGATGAACAAAACAGCAAATCTCTAGTCACCAAACACACACTCATTCTTTTTTTTTTACCTGCCTATGCAAATGGAGTTGTCAACCCAGGGTCTCGTTCTATGACTTACTAATTTCTGATATATCATTAAGACATGCAGCATTCGACTGATGGATGTCCCAAAAGCCCAGTCAAGCAGCAGTCGCACAGGCCTCCATTCGGTTTGATTTAATATGCTGCTTGGTGGTGATTTATTAAAGGGTGAAACAGTATGCAAGTTTTGTTTGTATGGGGAGGGAAGGGAAGGTAGGATACATGGGCAATCCAGAAACAGTGTGCAGGATTAAAGGGATGAAAGAGTCTGAAACAACCAAGAATGATATGGAGGTTGCAGAATATAAGAACAATATCTGCAGTGCTTTCCTCTTGGCCTTAGCCTGTGTAGGTAATATCAGTTTGCTTGACTTGTTCAAAGATAAAAAGATAGGGATGCACAAATACAAAGTTTTTCCCTTGTGATATCGATATTTCATGTTCAATTATCTGCCAATACTGAGTACTTATACCAACTCTATCTTAACTGCTAGACAGATGCCTCTAAATCCAGATTTATATTGCTATACTTACAGATTTTATATTTTTAAAGCTGTGTTCTGTATGGCTAATAAGATATAAGCTTGAATTAACAACATTTACTTCTTTATTAAATGCACATTAAAAAATGTTAAAGTTACAGATTCAGGAAGGGGGAAAAAAAAGAAAAAAATATATTTCCACAATACAGTAACAAGTACAACAGTCTAGCCTAACTTGAACTGCTTTTTACACTGTTATGAGGATATTGGTCATGACTGTGAAATGCAATTTCTAAGGACTGCTACAGACCTGTGTTAGCATTTTTCATGGTTGCTCGAATGAAGTCTGTGTTCTTTGACATGCCTTAAGCTGGGGTTACACTACATGACTTTTAAACCGATTTTAAATATTTTTGCCTCGAAATTGCGTTTCAGACCAGCTGCAGCATATCAAACGTTTGATTTTTTGAGACGTCGCATAAACTCTCCACCAACTCTGAATGGCTGAATGAGTCCCTTCAACAGCCAATGAGAGCAGAGAACAAAGTAAACACAGGCACGTGCGGTGGAGAACAGATTAAACAGTAAAACTATGAAAAACTACAATATATTACGTAGTGCTGGATGCACATGTCCCCAAATAAGTATTATAAACATATTTGCGACTTGTGTTTAATTTGTGGATTAACATTTACGCTTTTGTAAAGTATTTTGAGACTAATCTCTCTCCATACTCAAAGTTGACTTGGAGTTTGAAACAGTTACAATTAGAGATGCAAAACTTAAGTATGGACTATCCCTGTGAATACAGTAGTAGTAAGCTACAATACACATGCCGTACATATCCAAAGAGGACTGAAGTGGTTACAGACAATGAATTTATGTTCAAATAAAACCAGAAGCAGTGCTTCAATAAATGAAATACGACAGCACACACTATCCTTTAATCAATCTGTAATGAGCAAAAGAAATCATTTTAGAAAGTTGACAGAAGAATAAAGCTCGTTAAAAAAAAGTATTGAAAATGAATTAAGCATAAAATTACAAGTAATCACATTTCAATGCACACTCCACATTGCAAATGCTTAGTCTTAGGATAAGCTGTACCCACTGATATCTCCTAATTACAGCAGAATGCTTCCAATCACCCTCGTAATAACTTGACACAATAAATCTTTACCGTTGGAGTGGTCTATTGTAGGCAGAGCTGTGTCTCAGAGGGGCAGTTTCTTTTCATGTGCATTGAGCGTGTTAAAGTCACTGATAAGTCTCAGTGTTCCTGCGTCTCCTCCTGCGCATCCCCTTTAACCTCTCAACAACACTAACAATCCACCTGAGGACTGATTCCTGGCCACAACAACGGCAGGTCCGCTCGATAGCCCAACTGGCAAATTGCTTTTTAATGTTTTTGCACAATGGCCCAAAACAAAGCGGATTGTTTTGTCTGTAATCGGTGTTGGGGCCATTTAAGCCGAGGGTGATATATGTTCCACTGTGGAGCACAGGTGTCACCAAGTGGCTGTGTGTGTGTGGGAGGGTGAGGGGGTGCTAAGCTCTTTTTGATGGATTTGGGGACATGAGCAGAGAATAGTCCCAGTGAAGCAAGATACAGGCAGCTCAGAACAGCTCCACGGAGGAAAGCACTACAGCAGCACATCAACAATGCAGGTAACTAGGGAGATATAGGCATTCAAAATGATATCAGTAATGTTTATTAAAAAAAAAAAAAAATCATCAAATAGAAATAGGAACATACACAGAGAGATACACAATGTGACTGATGTGTTTATAAGATGAACAAATTTATTTCTCGCACCACAGACAGACAGACAGAACTACTAACAACTTCAATAAATGTCAAAGAGCTATAGGCTAAAGCAGCCTGTGGAGTCTTACTAAGAAATGACTGTTATAGCATGCAGTTCCTGCTTAAACTGAGTCTAGAACCCTAGTATGCTCTGTGAATGGAGACATATTACACTATCAAATTCTATTCATCCTATAAGTTCTAATGGATTTGCAGTCTATAAGCAAATCACAGTTTGTGACATCACTAATAACAAAAATACCCCCCCCCCTCTATATAGCAACTTAATTGGCTAACCATTATTTAGAAACTTGTTTAAAAAGACAGAATGCAAAGAAAGTTTTTAGCAAAGGAGGAAGAAAATAGGAAAATTCGAAGTACCATTCTGTTTTCAACATATCTTTTCGAACAATACCAGCCTCTGTGCTTCAGTGGCCTTCTTCATGGACACCTGCTCACCCACCGAGACTTGCTCAGACTGGTGTATTTATACTTCACTAAGTTCAATCTGAGTTTGTGAAGTCTCTCAGTCCCAAATCGAGTTTCAGAGTTATCTTGTTTTGTGTGGATCTTCTGTCCCCCCCTCTGATTTGTTGGATTTTCTGATTAGTTTTCTTTCCTAAAAATGTCTATACACTTAACTGTTTTATACAGATTTCTGATGGTACCTCAATTGGGCTTTATTTAAAAGAAATACTATTGTACTTACATAAACCCGTTGTACTTTTAACATTACGAATTGTATGTATTCTGTATTAAATGCTTAGACTCATGGACTACTGATATCCTACAAACTTTTCAAATGGCTCCACATCAGTATTACTCCTCTGCCACTCAGACTGTTAGAGTGAGTCTATGAAGACTGTCATATGAATAGTGAATACAATTATGTAATTTAAACATAATAAATCAATCAATCAAATCACCCACTGCTGCCCTACAATTGTGAACATAGCATGCATTGCAAAGCAATGCCAATACATTGTGATGCTCTGGAGCAGACGATTCCCAATTTGAAATTTTGTCTTGAGGAATACAAACCTACCTATGTTATTTGTGGTGCAGCAGAACTTTTCACTGTTGTAACTTTGAGATGAACTTGAGTAGCAATTACCTAACACTTACTAATGCTCGTGACAGTCAAATCCAGACAGCAACATTCTCATATCTAATGCAATGTACCTTCCAAAATGACCATAGACTTTTGTTACAGCATAGATCAAGCAGAAAATGAGATGAGAAATTGCCAAACTTATGCTTCTATTAAATTGTAGCAAAAGTCAATGCTTAATTTTATAGCAATATAATAATAATAATAATAATAATAATAATAATAATAATAAAACATTATTCAAATACGTCTAAAAACAGTGGAAGAAATTTAAAGCTTGGCCAGTAACAGCGATCTGACCGAGAGCTATATGGTTGGCAGTATTCTGGGGTTGTGTTAACTGAAACTGTTGCCTGGGCTCTCGGCTATGTCCGTGGTAATTTGACATGTGAGCTGGAGTGACAAGTAAGGCACAGATAGCTCTGAATGTGACTTTAGGCACTGATTGAGCCCCTGCTCTCTTTCTCCTTATTCATGTGCACATCTGTCTGCTCCAAACACTCGCCCAGAGCCACAATCACATGCCAACACCAAAGCAACTCTGAAATAATATTAGAGCCAGAATTAATTTTTCGGTACAATTATTATTTTTATTATTATTATTTTTTTTGTGGTCAAGTCAAGAATAAGTAAAGGAACAAAATAAAATAAGTCTGCTTACTCCGAGATCCAGCTGTCAGATTTAAATAAGCATGTATTTAATTAACATACCAGTCCACTAGAGCGCACACACCAACATTTATTTATACAAGGATAGGTACAGCTTCCTGCTCTTCTAAAGAACTGAAATTGGTCTAATGAATCACAAGGTGGTGCAGAACTGGGAAGAAGAAGTGCGAGAAGGGAACAATTATTTGCTGAGTGGATTTCACTGTCCCTCATTATCGAGCCATTGTTGCTGTTAAGTGTGAAACTAGTTTGAAGTCGATGAGCATTTGATTTGTCCAGTTTATGCTCAGATATTTGTTCCTGCTATATTCACGGCAGATACACTGCTAGACCATACGCGTGGACAGCCACTCAATCTGCATTTATTTAGAATTTGTAGAAGAATAAGCCCCGCTATTCTGGGTAAGATTTACACTAGCTAAAAGGACTTTAATCTTAGCCAGGATCTAATCTTAGCCAGGATAGTCCAGTTCAGTAATTCTTATTTTGAAATTTGAGGGTTTTTTTTTTTTCCTTTTAGTGAAAAAACAACATTTAAATGCTTGCCTCATTAAAAAAATAAAACCAGGAGAACCTTTTAATAAATAAATAAATGAACTACCTTCTAAGTGTTACACAAACCCAGTTCATCCCACTGATACTGAATGTAACCCCATCACACAGTATACAGTCACAATGCTCCACAAACCAATGATGGGGCTTTAAAACCCTCTAGGCTGCACTTTGCACCGACTTGCTGCAGCTCCAGAACTGCATCTTACTCTATTGGGTATTCTTTCCTATTGAGATTTAATAGTGTGCACAAACAGTAGAATGCCTCTTTCAACTGGGTGCATCGTTCAGCAGCAGAATATGACTCAGTCATCTACAAAGTAACATTAAGTTCTTACAAAGAAACGTTAATTAAAAATAAATAATTAAAAAATTATTTATTTATTTATTTGTAGGCCATTGTTTTAAATCTTAGACTTAAATCTCTTAAATCTTTGATAAGAGTCAATTACTCTTGTCAGCTGTTGAGGCTGGCCCACTGTGTAAAGCAGGAGTGTGTGTGTGTGTGTGTGTGTGTGTGTGTGTGTGTGTGTATTGGGGGGGGGGGGGTATTGGAGAGGAAACAGGTACCGACAGCACAGCAAGGGCAAGGGATTCACCCTATCAGCAGAAAGAGCAAAGGAGAAAAATGGAGAGATGGAGAAGAGAGAAAAAGAAAAAAAAACTAGAAAAGCACAAATAAAATAGAGAAAGAGGGAGAGAGAAAAAAATCAGATGTTGACTCAAACAGAGGGATAAAAATACTACTAGAATAGTAGCGAGATGGAGAATGCAGCAGTGCAGTGCAGAAAGAAGCAGCAGCAGTACGAGCGAAAGAGAAAGCCGTCAGTTTTGGGGGTCTGATGGATACACACTCAGGTGGGGGCTAACTCCCCCTACAGCCTCACCGTCAGCTGCTGTCACTTTGAATAAAGCTAGAGCAGGTATGAGGAGAGACAGAAAAGAGGACGAGAGAGCTAGAGAGACAGATAGGCACACATGGACACACTGCAGTGAAAACAGCCTTCACAACATTGGCCCTAATGAGCTCCTGGCAATATTTTAGCATAACTTTCCATGTCCTAACATGTTCATGCACAAATAAAAAACCCCCACCCACACAAACACTCATTTCCACACTATTGAACTAATTGATAAAGAAGTATTTGCCCAAACATTTCACTCCTTATTGCAAATTCACTCTCAGTGCCTCGTACCCTTTCTCAATCCTATAGAAAATGTACAGCATCCGAAAGTAAGGGAAATCATATTTAACGCGGTCTCCTTTCCCACAATCCCTCTGGAGCAGTGAGAATGCAGACTCAGGTAATGTCACAGTAATCCCTTCTCGTTACTGCTCCCCCACAGGGGCCTATCCACACAGCTCAGCCTCAATGGCAGGCTCCCAGGCAGGGTTCAGAGATGGAGAGCACAGTAACGAAGCTTGCGCTATTTTTAAAAGAGCCTCTTTCTCAAATACCAGCACAGCTTGTTAAGGGCTCGTCGTTAGAGCACTCCCATACCAACCCCGTTTCAGAGGAGCTCAGAGCAACTGTGCCAGGGCTTAGCGAATGTGCCAAAGTTGTCACATGTTTTTACAGAGTTAACATCTCACCTTGCTAATCACACCACTGTGAGTGAATGCGGTCAGATGCTGCCAGGCCAACAAGGTAAGTGGAGTGCAATTATTGCCTTAGTGTGTGGAAGATGCAGGGATAATGTGCGATGTCAGTGCTAGCAGGAGGCCAAGTTAGGACATGCGTGCTAATGCAGGCAGCAAGGTGCTGAGGTCACAGAGCGGTGGTAAGTAGTGCTGGGCGATATGAGCAGAAATCAATATCACGATTAATTGTACATTTTACCATGATTACATTAATGAACGATTATTTTAATTTTGTATTTTTGACTCATACTTGTACTGTAAATATGCTTGAGTATTAAATATGTTATAGTTTTTTTATGAAAAGAGGACTTTGGACCACTGAACAGTTCTTTTTGTCCTTTGTAGCCCAGGTAAGATGCTCCAGTTTTTGTCTCTAGTTCAGGGATGGCTTGATATGCAGCAGTTATAGCCCCTTTACTGGAGATGTCTGTGCATTTTGGCTCTTGAAGAACTGTGGCTTACCCTCCTTTGGCAGTTGTTAATGTGCAGCTGCTCCAAAGCACCTCATTTTAACCTTTAAAATAGTGCTGTGTCCACAACTGAACAACTGTTCACAAACCACTGCACATTGTGTATTGTGCCAACTGATTTTCAGATAGCTTGGTTTGATCCGTGTTTAAAATTTCACTGAAGTGTTGCTACCTGATGGTTTAGAAAGGAAAATAGTTGATCTTACATTTGTGAAAGTTGAAGAGAAAAATCAATTGATCTAAGAAATTCATCAGATGGGAGATGGAGAAAAAAAGATTTTTTTAAATCATTTTAGAGTCAATGCCAAGTGCCTGCTGGGAATTGCAGTGTTATTAGATGAAGCAGTAAGAAGCCCATGGGGCTCCAGCAAGAAGAACTAAGCAAAAGACAGCTACATTTGTCTCAGCAAAGGTCACTTGCTTGATGTCAAAATCTGTTCACACAAAAATAAGCCTATCTACAGTTCCTATAATTGATATATCAAGTGTAGGCCTTTATGACAATGATAGAGTAAAATGGTTAAGCATATATTCTGTATACACTCTTAAAGACCATGTGTACCACCATTATTTTTGAGCGATGACATAGAAGAACCAATCTGGTTCCTTAAAGAAACTTGGTTGCTAAAAGCTTTCAAATTTATTAAGAAGCTTTGCATCAAGTGAAGTTTCTTTAAACCTTTAAAAAGCTTCAAATCCCTAATAAATGTGGAATGTGATTATGGAATCAAACGGAGTTCTTCTATGGCATCGCTTAATATAAAATTTATAATAACAATATAACAACAATATAACAACAAAATAGCCACAAAACACATCAGTAGGTCCATCCCAATAAGCAAACCTTTTTTGGAATGCAAGTATATAAGCTCACCACAATGGTCTGCAGTTTTTATTAAACATTTAAAAAAATCTGTCAATATCCATATGAGCATCCAAAAAGAATGTTACTTGTCTGTTACAAGCTTCCAAAGCCTGTTCAGTCTGGAAACGATTAACCGTAGTTAATGTAAAGCCAATATGACACAATCAAAAACAGGTAAACAAATGAATATTGATTAATTTGTCTTTAATTAGTATATTAAGAAGACAAAAACAATGATTTTGCATTAAACACCTAAGTATTGTTATGGGTGTTTGAATTCACCAGGAGTAGTATACACATTTTATAAACAGTTTTCTTAAAACATGGCATAAAACATACCGACTGTACCCTAAAACCACACCACAAAACCTATGCTGTGTTCTACAAAAGGGTAAAAACTACTTTGATTTTATAGGGGAAGAGGGGTGAAAAAAAAAAGTTCAGAGTTAAAGCAACTTTTACCAGTAAGATCTCAGTGATGTGTCGTCAAATTACAATGCTTCCTGGGCCCTAAAATGAAAAATGAATCAGAGTAAAAAGACATCCAAATGTATTTAAAGAGACTCATTTCAGAGCCTCATCCACGTCAAGTCAATGATATTGCAAGAAATCTTTAACTGGGGTAATTACTCCAACCATGTGATTAGAATGTCATCTAGTGACATTGGCTAATTAGCTCTGCCCTGGTTTTTCCCCCTCATGCACCATGGAAAGGGCCGCCACTTCTAGCAGGGGGGCTTGACATTCTTCGTTGGACTATGACATATAAAGGTTTGGATGAGAGGGTGTGAAACAGAGGGACCTTTTAATAATTTGTGACACTTCAGACACTGAGAGAAGTTCAATACCCCATATATAACGTGAGTTGTAATTGAACTGATATTCTCTTGACCTTCACGTTTTGTGAGCTGGATGCTCCAGCAGGCCCCAGGAAATTTCAAGTACCCCTAGTATTGACCCAAGATCATGAGGACAGTAGGTGTGTCAGACTGACAGCTACGTGTAATAGCTCACAAATCATTGTGATGTATCATCAGAAAAACAAATGTACTCCAGTGTGAAGCAGTTTCAGGCTGATGCTAAATCTCAAAATTTTCAAAACAAATAAATAAATCAATCAATAAAGCACCCTCTCCACACAGTGAAACGTCTCAAATTTTTTTTTGCAACAGATGTATGAGAATCTCTTGAAATGAACTTTCATTGTTGATTTAAATGAATCTATCTTTGGCTTTTTGAAACATTTATTGAATGCACTGGCATTTTATGCTGCCTTTATAAAGATGTCCTTTCATACATTGCCTACTGTCATTTCTTTTATTTCTGTCTTGGCAGGTTCGGATGCACTTAGTTTTCTATTTTATAGTTGCTCAGTCTCTTATATCATATGAATCATATTTGCTTTCCATCATTGGAAGCGTGATTTCCAACAATATGGTCAATTGTTTAAAAAGTTCTCCACAATAATGAGAATGTTTCTTCACACTTCCTTGGAACCCAAATGCAAAAGACAATTTCTAATTAAATTTCACACTGTGTTTAAGGGGAGCTTTATTCTTATATCCAGGGTCACTTTGCATCACATGTCTGAAAAATATTATATTAAATGAGGTATTGAAATTGTATCAAGTGAACCAAAATGCTTCAATTCTTCTAATCCAAATAAACAACCTTCCGCTATTCACCATGTCTGAGCATAATCTCAGGAGGAGATACAAGACTTACCCTGCAAACACTTTCCAAATGGAGTTTCAGCACAGTGCTGAATGTTGTTCTCACAATGGAAGCAGTGAAGTATATTTAACTGAACAGCGATGTAATTAATTTCAGCTACTGCAGTGCGGCAGTCAAATTAAATAAATTTCTCCCCCTATTATCAAGGGGGTATCTTGCCACCAAGCCGCAGATATGAATGCTTTGCATCAATGATGAGAAAGAATAAAGTTTGTGGTTTTGATAATTACTCCCAGCATATGTTATACAAACGAAAGAAAAAAAGACAGAACTGAACATGGCATAATTGCTCAAGTTGGGGGTAGGTGGGGGTGGGGGGGTTGGGAGGTTTCTTGTTTGTTCAATAAACATGTGCTTAATTTTCTGAAGGTCCCCAGTTGCTTTTCATTAGGTAAACTGTAATGAGAATTCCAACGATTAACATTTAGTCTCAATTTCCCCATCCATAAAAAATGAATTCATAATATCAACTTACTCAAGGGAACGGGTACAAATTTAATTACACCTTTATACAACGACAACTTTCCCCCCTGAAATTGCCCATGGTAAAATATCAGAAGGAGAATTAAGATACACTGAGTGTTCAGCATATTACACCATTTTAAAAAGGAGGAAGAGAAAAAAAAAAAAAAAAAAAAAGTTTAAGGCTTATTTAAGGCAGGCATTGCAGGTGATACTGGTATAATAATATTGTTATTGACTGATGAATAAAATAAAAACTGCCAGAACATGGCTGATGTTGAACAAGTTTAGAAATTGATTTTTGATGCTTTATTGAACTCTAAAAATGTCAAAATCTTACACAATTACAATATGCTGAGCTAAATCAATCATTTTAATGCATTTGTAAAAGTACATAAACACTTTTTCTCAACTGACTTCTACTCATGGGGTCTGGCTGGGCTCAGCCTGAAGAAACATGGGTCGACTCTCCCATGGGCTACTCTGTTACTGAAACTGGCTCTTGGAACATGGAACGTAACCTCTCTGGTGGGAAAAGAGCCTGAGCTGGTGCGCGAGGTTGAGAGATACCGGCTCAATATAAATGGGCTTATCCAGACACATTATGGACTCTAGACTCAATCTCCTTGAGAGGGGCTGGATGCTCTTTCACTCTAAAATTGCCCAGGGTGAGAGGGGTAAGGCAAGAGTGGGCTTACTCATAGCTCCCTCAGCTTAGTGCCTGTACGTTGAGGTTTACCCCAGTGGACGAGAGGGTAATTTACCTGCGCCTTCGGGTTGGGGAAAGGGCTCTGATGGTTGTTTGTGCTTATGCACCGAACAGAAGTTCAGAGTACCTGGCCTTCCTGGGGACCCTAGAGGGGGTGTTGGAGAGTTCTGGGGACTCCATCGTTCTCCTGGGGGACTTCAAAGCTCATGTGGGCAATGACAGTGAGACCTGGAGGGGCGTGATTGGGAGGAATGGCCCCGCTGAACTGAACCCGAGTTGGTGTTCAGTTATTGGATTTTTTGCCCGTCACAGTTTATCCATTACGAACACCATGTTCGAGCATAAGGGTGTCCACAAGTACACCTTGCATCGGGATACCCTAGGCCGCATTTCGATGATCGACTTTATAGTCGTATCATCGGACCTGTGGCCATATGTTCTGGACACTCAGGTGAAGAGAGGTGCTGAGCTGACAACTGATCACCACCTAGTGGTGAGTTGGATCAAATGGCAGGGTAAGATGCTGGACAGACCTGGCAGGCTCAAACGTGTGTTGAAGTTTTTCTGGGAATGTTTGGTTGAGGAACCTGTCAGAATGATCTTCAATTCCCACATCCAGCAGAGCCAATTGAGTTCAAATGGGCCCTGTTCCAGACCTCCATTGTTGAAGTAGCTACCTGGAGCTGTAAGGTTGTCGGTGCCTGTTGTGGTGGCAATCCCCGCACTTGGTGGTGGACACCCAGGCTGAGGGAGGCTGTCAAGCTGAATAAAGAGTCCTATCAAGTCTGCTTGGCTGGTTGGGTGGATGAGGTCTGCCCCGGGTTCCTCAAGGCTCTGGATGTTGTGGGGCTGTCCTGGCTGACACGTTTTGCAACATCGCAGGGGCAGTGCCGCTGGACTGGCAGACAAGAGTGGTGATTCCCCTTTTTAAGAAAAGAGACCAGAGAGTGTGTTCCAACTATAGGGGGATTACACTCTTCAGCCTCCCCGGTAAGGTCTATGCGGGGGTACTGGAGAAAAGATCCAAATCCAGAAGGAACAATGAATTCCGCCCCGGTTGAGGAACACAGTACCAGCTCTATACCCTCGCTAGGATCCTGGAGGGTGCATGGGAGTTTGCTCAACCAGTCTACATGTGTTTTGTGGATCTTGAGAAGGCATTTGAACATGTCTTTTGGGACATTCTGTGTCCCTCAGGATATTCTGTTATATTCCCAGGGGGTGCTTTGGGAGTATGGGGTACTGGGCTATTTCCCACAAGCTATCCAGTCCCTATATAAACAGAGCAGGGGTCTGGTTCGTATGGCTGGCAGTAAGTCAGACTGGTTTCCACTTGGAGTTGCCCGTGGTCACCGGTTCTGTTCAGAGTAGCCAAGTGGTGGAAGGTGTCCGGTTTGGTGTCTGTTGTCTGTCCCCATGTCTGCTTTTTGCAGATGATGTGGTCTTGTTGGCTTAAATGAGCCGGGACCTCCAGCTCTTGCCGGACCAGTTTGCAGCCAAGTGTAAAGCGGTAGGGATGAGAATTAGCACCTCCAAATTTGAGTCCATGGTACTCTGTCGGAAAAGGGTGGAATGCTCTCTCCAGGTTGGAAGTGAGATCCTGCCTCAAGTGGAGGAGTTCAAATATCTCAGGGTCTTGTTCACGAGTGAGGGAAAGATGGAGCGGGAGATTGACAGGTGGATTGGTGCAGTGTCTGCAGTAATGCTTTGGGTTGTGACCAAAAGAATGAGATCGCATTTACAAGCAGCTGAAATTAGTTTTCTCTGCAGGGTGTCTGGACTCTCCCTTAGAGATAGGTTTAGGAGCTTGGCCATCCGGAAGAGACACAGAGTGGAGCAGCTGCTCCTCCACGTCGAGAAGAGCCAGTTGAGGTGGTTCGGGAGTCTGGTCGGTGAGGTGTTCCAAACATGTCCAACGGGGAGGAGGCCCCAGGGAAGAATCAGAGCACGCTCGTGAGACTACATGTCTCGACTGGCCTGGGAATGCCTCAGAATCCCCCCGGAGGAGCTGGAAGCAGTGGCTGGGGAGAGGGAGGTCTGGGTTTCCTTACTTGGACTGCTTCCCCCGCGACCTGGACCCAGATAAGCAGTGGATAATGCATGCATGGATGGATGGATGGATGTTTTTTCTCAACATTGCTGAAACAAGGATCTAGTTTCTATATTGTTTAAATATACACCATATTGTCCAAAGTATTCACTCACCCATCCAAAGTTTTAATCACATCCATGGCCACAGGAGTTTAAATGTAAAATGACAGCGCGGGATCAACCAATTTTGAGGAGCATGGTGCAAAGAGGTTGCAAACATTCTACAGAATCAATCGCTACAGACCTCCAAACTTCATGTGGTCTTCAGATTGGCTTAAGAACAGTGCGTACAGAGCTTCATGGAATGGGTTTCCATGGCTGAGCATCTGCATCCAAGACTTTCATCACCAAGCACATTGCACAGCGTTGGGTGCAGCAGTGAAAAGCAATCGGCCACTGGAGCAATGGAGACGTGTTCTCTCGAGTGACGAATCACACTTCTCCGTCTGGCAATCTGATGGATTGGCAGTTGCCCGGAGAATGGTACCTGTCTGACTGCACTGTGTCAAATGTAAAGTTTGGTGGAGGGTGGATTATGGTGTGGGGTTGTTTTTCAGGAGTTGTTAGCTCCATTGAAAGGAACCCTTAACGCTTCAGCCTATGAAGAGATTATGGACAATTTCATGCTCCTAACTTTGTGGGAACAGTTTGGGGATGGCCCCTTTCTGTTCCAACATAACTGCACACCAGTGCACAAAGCAAGGTCCATAAAGATATGGATGAGCGAGTTGGTATGGAAGAAGATCACTGGCCTGCACAGTAGGGGTTGACAATATGGCCCTAAAGTCATATCACAATATTTCAGGGTATTTTGGCGATAACGATATTCTTGACAATACAACAAAGCACTGAAAAATACTTATTAATTTCAAAAACAGACTACTGCAACTAAATCAATGTTATATTATTATAAATTATATTAAATGTATATTAATAATATTAAAGGCTTCTTTTATTTCTAACATAATACCATGATTTGCTGTTCACCTGACATTTTATAACCAAACCCCCTCCACAAGCCACATTCCACCTTACTTCACTGTGGCTAAATGACTCAAATAAAGAATGTATGCTGTATTATGGGTAACTGCATGACATCATTACACAAACAAGTCTGAATATCACCAATATGATATAGATTTTTTTTAATCCCATAAACACACTCATAAACATTGTGGAAAGCCTTCCCAAAAGAGTTGAAGCTGCTATAACCAAAGTGTGGGCCAATATCATTAAACCCTATAGATTAAGAATGGGATGTTCATGTGTGCGCAATAGCAGACAAGCAAATACTTCTGGTATATATAGTGCATATCTCTGCTATTAATCATAGACATCAAAAACATTAGCATCACTACACAATTCTTAATATGCCTCTAAAAGGCATATAGTTCAAATGATCAAAATATAATATCCATAAATTTGTTGCAAGACCCACCAAATGCTTGTCAACCATTAAAAGTTTTATACTACTTTCATTAGGAAAATGAGGGGAAATCTAGTTTGAAATATAGTTTCATTGGTGTAAAGTGGCTTTTCTAAAGCATCAATGGCAGGAGATGCCAATAGTCCACATTTGGAGAGTTTGAATTCTGCCAAGTAATAATTCCTACTCAATTATCTCCATATTGTGACTAGTAACATGGTCCATGACCTTTGAAAACCACAAAGATGTAGCACCAAAAGATGCTAGAGATTCCATGCATGGAAAACTTTCTGTAGCCTTTTTACTAAATTCATACACACAAATGCTTTTACATCACTGCAATATCTGTATCCACTTGTGACAGTTTATTTCAAGTCCTATCAAGAAGTGGCAGCTTATGAAAAGTGAAGCTGTGCAGAGATGCCAACAAGTGTCAATATCCTATCCATAACAACTCCACTGACAATCATAAGTGGTCCTTGTACTTTCTATTGATATTGACCATTTCCACACTGTGATAACTCTCAAACTGTTTAGATGTGGCTATGAACACTAACTCACTGCTTTCCTCTTAATCCTTCTTCCTGAGCAAAGCTGATGAGACACATTTCCTTTACTTTTGGTCTGTCAGACCACTTGTGGAATTTGGCTTGCTTTGTTGTGTTGAAGCAACAAAATCAATGCCCTCTACACAATTCTCAAAAACACCAGTTTCCTGAAAATTGCAGAACTGGTGCGTGAAAAAGCAGGGCGTTCTGAATACTAAACTATAATCAATAACAATACACAAGAAATATGTGCAAAATTGCTGTATGTTGAAACCCACTATCCAATTATCGTGTCATCCTTTACAGGGCTGTGGGCTCAGAAAGAATAAAAACTGCGTGGTGAAGGAGGTTAATCAGATATTGCCAGAATGTATATACACGCTACATTCAACTATATGCAGAGCATATTAATCTGCTGTGGAGAAATCTAAGTAGTGCCAGAAATGGGACGCAAGAATGCATACAGATCATTCTACTAGTGGAATCACCTGTGGATCCAAATCAGGAGCTTTGTGCAGCTTATCAAGAGCAGCCCTATGATAAGTGACACCAAGCAAAAAGCAAAGAAAACGGGGAAGAGAAACTTTAAAAAGGAAAAAAGTCCAGAATGTTCCTAAATACCATGCTATTTAAATCATTGCACTGTTACAGTGAATGGCACAGGTGCTCATTGAAAAGGAACAGATTATTCCCATAATGCGAGCGCACCATACTGACAATTACCTGCAGAGAACAGGATGTGATGGTAAATTCGTTAACAACAGGCCACGCCTAGAATATGCCATTCAGAAAAATATTGTAATATGGACGGTTCAATAACTTGTTCAGAATAATGCCACGGGTGAATGCTTCTTTGCAAACTGAATGAAAGTGGAAGATCATAATGAGAAAGCTCCATAGTAACACCCCCCCCCCCCCAAAATTACTATAAAAAAGGAGAAGAAAGAAGCTAGGGTTAGTATGTGTTGTTATAATGTATAAATGTATTATACATTAATTAAAAAACTAAAGATGTTAAAGACTCTTCCTGCAAAAGAATACACCCAAGTTGTTTAAACTTTAAAATTATGCAATTAAGGGTGGCACAGTGGTGCAGCAGGTAGTGTCGCAGTCACACAGCTCCAGGGACCTGGAGGTTGTGGGTTCGATTCCCGCTCCGGGTGACTGTTTGTGAGGAGTTTGGTGTGTTCTCCCTGTGTCCTCCGGGTGCTCCGGTTTCCTCCCACAGTCCGAAACAAAAGACACACATTGGTAGGTGGATTGGCGACTCAAAAGTGTCCGTAGGTGTGAGTGTGTCTGTGTTGCCCTGTGAAGGACTGGCGCCCCCTCCAGGGTGTATTCCCGCCTTGCGCCCAATGATTCCAGGTAGGCTCTGGACCCACTGCGACCCTGAATTGGATAAGCACTTACAGATAATGAATGAATGAATGAATTATGCAATTAATTCATTTACCAATTAATATTTATTTTTACCAATTCCAATACCATACCATTTTTTTTTACCAAGTTTCAAAATCATAGTGCTGGGAGGTATACCAGTTCACACTGAAAACCAGTTTTTATTTTTGTTATGATATCTATTTTTCACATACCGGCCACACTGGTTTAAAAAGCCTAACCATGCCCGAAACACAGCACAGTGGTAAATTGTTTCACAGGAGATGTTTTTCCATTGCTGCTCCGCTAAACACGCATGCAACGGAGTGCAAGAATTAGTGAAGTTGTTCAGTCTTTGAAGTAGATGACCCAGAAGAACTGAAGAGCTGAAAAAAGGAGCACGCATCTGTTTGGAGATACTTCGGGTTTAAAAGGTCGGATGTGGACAAAATAAACACTGCAAATGCTGTCGAGCTACAGTATCAATAGTATTATTGCTGGGAGTTGTTGCTATTTATGATTACTATTTGTTTAAATATTGTTATTTAATGAAGATATTTGGGACTTCTTCAGTGCAATACAACCATTGACGAGCAGCCCTGGCTACTTTAAATCTAGATACCTCTTTATTTGTTTAAATATGATGTAAATTAATGAAGGTAAAGTTTAAAAAAAAAAAAAAAAAAAAAAAAAAAACACTGATGAGAGATTGATAACTAACAGAGTGTAGCTGGATTACAGAAGTTGTGAAAATTAGCCTAAAGTTGTCTGAAAAATAGTCTTAAATAAAAGGTTATTTTTTTTTACTGCAACTGTAATGCCATATGATTCCTTCACTAATTTAGTGCCACCATCTGAGAACTGATTATGATTGTGGGGCCATGCAAATCTGTATTACATTTAATACGAAAGTGTTTTTTTTTTTTTGTACAATGTACAATATTTATGACAGTGACGTAGGGTACTACTGCAGAAATTCTTCTCACAATCAATGCAGTTAACATGTCATGCATGGGAAAAAAAGTCAAATACAATGAAACTGATATAATATTGAAAAAAAATACAGTGATAGAATTTGGTCATAATGCACAGCACTACTACATCATAATTTAAGACAAAAGACATTAGTACAGTTTTAATAGTTGTACTAGGTTTTTTTTTTCCTTTAAGAAAAGCTGTACTTGAAAATCATTGTTTTAATTTTTCCATGAAATTTTATCTATCTGCTTATGTGTCTGCTGTGGTCTTCTGAACGTAGAGGATTCTTCAGCAACAGAACCAAGAAATTTCTGAACACAGGGCAATGACATAAAACAAGTAGAGAAACTGTAATTAAATATCCTAGCACAAGACTGGCATGTTCAGCACAGATGCAGTGGAATCCTTAAGAGAAGGAGCAGTGGCTAAATTACACATTGGACAGACTCCTGGAAGCTAACGTAGGAGTTGTCATATTTTCACTGCTAGTGGTGTGAAGCAGGAAATCGTGGGGCTGATCAGGGGTTTGCTGAGCACTCTCCCTGGGGAAACATGCTCCTATCAATTCAAAACAGGCTCATTGGTGCTTTGCAAGGTATGCAGGGAACATTAGAGGGAAAACGGGTTGAAAAAATTAATAAATAAATAAACCCACTTAATTTAACAGTGCAGTGAGGTTTTGCCACATCTAAGAGCGAAAACAAAGTTATTCAGCAACACCCTTCTCTTCAGCCTCAATCCCACCTCCACTTTACCTTCATAGCTGCAAGCAAAAAAAAAAAAAGCAACTCTGACTTCACTCCGTTGGCACGGTGGCGCAGCAGGTAGTGTCGCAGTCACACAGCTCCAGGGACCTGGAGGTTGTGGATTCGAATCCCGCTCCGGGTGACTGTCTGTAAGGAGTTGGTGTGTTCTCCCCGTGTCCGTGTGGGTATCCTCTCACAGTCCAAAAAACACACGTTGGTAGGTGGATTGGCGACTCCAAAGTGTCCCTAGGTGTGAGTGTGTGAGTGAATGTGTGACTGTGTGTGTTGCCCTGTGAAGGACTTGCGCCCCCTCCAGGGTGTATTCCCGCCTTGCGCCCAATGATTCCAGGTAGGCTCTGGACCCACCGCGAACCTGAATTGGATAAGCGCTTACAGATAATGAATAAATGAATGAATAAATTACTTCACTCCATCTGAGCTTGTAACATTAACAACGAATTTATAATACCCCTAACTGGTAATGGTAAAATGCAAGTCACTCATGAAAACAGACAAGGAACATTGTATTAATAAAACAATTTTACTATATTTTACACTGAATGGGCTTACTGACTGCTGATGAAAGACTAGAAAAGATGAGCTACTGTCTGTGACTTTACATTTTCTAAACGAGTGGACACTTAAAATCATCCAGCAGCAATGCCATGTCTGACCCATTCATACAACACAGCACACTAAAACAACCACCACAGTATCACTGCAATTATGCAGAGCAACAGATGAACTACAAACTAACTGTAGAAATAAAGCGCTCCTGTATAGTAAGCTGAGAGAAGGGCTAGTGAGTCTAGAAACAAGAAGATATTCATTTTTAAATGACTGCATATTACACAGATGTAAATAGATGCCATTTGTGCAGTCAGGTTTTAAACATGCAGTAAGAAAAAAAAATAATAATAAAATAAAACAGACATTGCCTAAAGCAATTAGAGCACTGAAATAGAGGTACTATCCACTAATGCATACAGAAGCTATTACTGCAATAAGAAGCAATACCACAGAAATATGGTATTCTGTTCATGTTATGCAGCCATAGTCTGGATACTAATCTATGGTCTTATTTCCTTATGTAAACCAATCTTTTTCAATCTAGAAAAGAATTTGCTCCATGTGAAGAGTTCATCTTACACCATAGTGCACTTGCTCATCTGAAATTAGACAGTTTGCTCCATTGGCTGCAGTAACAGCCTCAACTCTACCAGAAAGACTATGAACTTTGGAACATAGTGTAACCTTGTTTTAATCCTAATTTCAAAAAGCTCATCTCATGGTTTATATAAATAAATAAATAAATAAAAATCAAACTATAACTTTTGAAGCCTTACTACAAAGTTAGTCTTAGGGGGCTTGCTGCAAGGCTGAGAGGGGCTTTCACATGACAAGCATTCTATGCTTCGCTGCTTTGCACTCCACTTGGCTTTGAGTGGTGTTCGTGTCATCAGCACATGAATTTTGCCTTTTAGCAAGAAGCCTGCTTAAAAAACATATGTGTAGTGGCCTTGTAAACATGAAATTGTTATCTGAGTGCGAACCTGGTAAGTCACCATTATGTGTTATTCCTCACTATGTCATGATATACCTTTAAAGAGGTGTTATAGAGCTCTGGATACTGGGAAACTGAGAATGCGTTTCTCATCCATATCTACAGTATCTGTCAAGCACTGCCCGTGTTACATCATACACTTCAGTTCATCTCATTGGCTGCACATTGGAAAGGTCAGCAGAAAATAGGTCAAAGTTCACATGATATGCAAAAAAAAAATTCATGTGTGAAAAACACCCTTAAACTGGCTTTCCAAAAGGTTCTGCTATTCAACAGCAATCTTGCCTGTTTCAGCTTCTCAGGCAGGTAGTATACAACCTAGATCAATAGGTTGGCCTATCGGCCTATTGCCTTCACTGGCAAATAATTTAGGCTGGCTTTAGAGATCTCTTAACAAGGCTCTGTATTTTAATAATCAAATGTATGCAGTTTATGAAGTGCACACTGAAGCTATATTAAGTTATTTTGAATGTAACATTCTTTGGAACTAAATTATTGACAAATACTTGAATCTGAATTTTGAATAATTGATTTGTGTGTCTGAATTTCAAATATTTGAAATATATTTGTATTATACTTGAATATTTTAATTTACTTTATTTTTGTATAGCATTAGCTAAACTTGAAAGTCAATAATCAAAATTCTAATTAACATAACATTCAAAATTAAGATTTAAATTATTTCATTAATTTAGCTCCATACATTCTACCTTGGTCTCCTCCATTCAGTCATCTTTTGCAATAATCCCAAGTATCCAGGACCCGTGTAAAGGTGGCTATTTGAATTCTGCCTACAGTAGAAATAGCAGCACACGTCACCGATTCTGTTTATGAAACAGATTTAATTCTGTTTGTGTTAATATGAATTGTGATTTATTGCTCACTAAAGCCTTTTCAAAATGCACCCTTGAAAGTGCTTCACAGTTTAGTGTGGTGCAAATTATTTTTCTTTTTCTTTCAATGTTAATTATCCATCCAATGGCTATCGCAATGCCAGAAACAAGATGAAAATGATGGCAAATTAAACCCTTGATTAAATCGAGATTTTGCCCCCCACCACCAACCCACTTCCCACCCAATCCTTTTCCTCCCATATACACACACACACAGAGAGGCTGTTGAGAGCTTCTGCACTGAACCAGTGGCTTTCTGAAAAAGCCTCAAAGCCCTCTAATCAGCCTGTGCTTCTAACAGTCTGTAATTTGTGAACTGGAAGATAAAAGTTGTGATGGCGCATTTCTGCCTAAGATTTGCCAAGAAGCATGGCCTGATGTCTTTCACAGTTAATATTCAATTTAATTGTGTGTTCTTAAATGTCCTTTAGAGAGTACTGTTCCGGCTAATCAATGGAGCAAACCTTTCATTGATGTTTAAAAAATGTATTTACATACTAAAGCAATGAACCTGTGTTATTGAAGTTTCAGTCCAGTTTTCTTTGACAATTAGAAAACGACGAAATAAAGCTCTTAATATTCAGCTTCCAGAACATTTTCTCTAATGAATATTTTAAAGACCTGCTTTAGATAATTGCCAAGTCTCTACAGGAGGGACAGGAGGACAAAAGACTGAATGCACTATCTTAGAAAAAAAAACCCTGATGATGAGTAGAAATGATGACCTCATGCACAGAATCGGAAGCAAAATACAGTGAAAGCCTCATTCAGGGAAAATGAAAAACACAAATCAGCATAAAATAGTTACACAGAAAATGGTTCTACAAAGCATTAAAAATGGACTCCTTCAGTATTACAATGTTTTTGAAAAGATCCTTTACAGAAAAATATAAAACAGGTTCTCCCCTCAAGAAAATTTAACTAGATATTTACAATAGGCCTAAAAGTAAGCTTTAAAACTGAGGCATTTTAACTTGATTCAAGTATCTTAAAGTAAAGTAACATGCTGTAACTACCCACACACTACAACAGCACATAAAATGAACATCTAACAAATGTCACCACACGATGTGATGTTGGAGATATATTTCCTTAATTATAATCATACACAAGATGTAAAATATCCTATACCAATCTATTAGAGCTTCACATAGGGCCCACCACACACACTTCCTACCTACAGCCACTAAAATTGCTGTTGAATCCTACACCACAACACTAAGGTTGCTTTGGCCATTTATGATCCGAATAGCAACCAGCTATCCTTAACTACTGTTACTCATTGAGCACAGGCCATGAGTACCCAAACCAGCCACTGTATCACTAGCTCTTCGGTGGTCATCACTGAAGAGCTAGTGATAAGAGCTAGTGATCTAATAACTATATCCATCAATGTTTACAGCCTTCACAAGTTCAGCTTTTAGTCCCACAACTTGTTCTGTATCGTTAAGCACTGCACTATACCATCTACCTAAACTTTTCATTGGCCTCTCCAGTACTGTAGAGATAATTTCTCCTTTGATCTAAATATTCTTGCACAAGTTTTCCTTTGACAATCGTCAGACTTCTAGACTTGCTTGGTTTAAATTTCAACCTAGTCAACATTAGATTATCACTTACCATCTTCAGCAACCGCTGTGTGCAAGGCACAGTAGTCATTAGCGTCATCATGTCATCCACGTAAGCCCTAATTGGGGAGGGCTCGAGTTCTGTCATGCAACATTTCCCCACCTACAACCCACTTAGAGGCCCTAATTGCTACTTCCATTGCCATTGTAAATGCTAATGGTGAAATTGTACATAGCAAATTCCCTGTACTAAAGCAAAACAGAATATACTCAAATACACTTTAACAAGCCTGGTAACCTTATCTGGCACCTGAATGAATTCAAAAGTTTTCCGCATTAGTTTATGTGGCACTGGAGCCAAATGCATTAGCTAAGTATAGGAAAACAACATGTAAACATCTACCATCTTTCTTAGCTGTCTGAATCTGATGCCTGAACATGCTGCTATGTTTCAAACATTCTGTAAAACCAGAAACCCCTACTGATGTATCAATTCATTTGTTTGCTTGCAAATAAGCAGTAAGTCTACATGCTATTACACTAAAGAAAATCTTACCCACCACATTAAGACATATGGGCCAAAACTGTTCTATACTCAAAGCATCTTTCTCTTTAGGGATAAGGATACTACCTGCTCTTCTCCACTCTTTTAGAATGATCCCTTTAATCCAAACAACAACCACGAACCTCCACAAGAACTTCAAGACCTCAGGTGCATACTTGTACACCCGATATGGCACACCATTATGCCCTGGAGCAGAAACTGCCTTTCCATGATGAAATGCTCTTCTAATTCTTTGCAGCTTTTAAAACTCCCAGATTTCTCCTTACCAAATTAAGTCTTTAATTAGCAGATGATCTCACAGAACAGGAGGGAGAAGAAAAATAAAATTAACTGCATTATACCATGTAGTTAAAGGGGGCAAAAAACAAACACCACAACTTATTCCCAATAATTATATTAGTTCATATCAGTCCCTGAACTTTCTTTTTCCTAAATTTCTGACCATGTAATATGATTGGCTGAGAGATATTCCAGGAGTCCCAATACTACATGATAATTGCACTCTGACCGAAGCGTTAAACCATGACCCTTTATTGACTTGATGTGTTTATCTCTGGTCTTTGGCATGGCCGCAGCACACCAGTGCCAGTATCCTGTAAGTATAGCATAGATCGTAAGTATAGATCCAGTTTACAAAAATATATTTTTTTACTAAGCCTCAAACTATGAACAGTTGTCAATGGTTTTAGCATTACAAAAAATAGTGATGTTAAGTTACATATATTTCATCAATACATTAACACTTTCTTGAATGTCCTAATCTTCCCCGAGTTAAAAAAAAAAAAAAGAGTTCCTATGTAAAAACACTGCATTTATTTGAACCCTTTAAATTCATGGCACACACTTCATTAATATACATTACTGCACAACAGCCAGTCCACACATTCATACCACAAAAGTGTGAAAGATTATGAAGCCTCTAAGCTTATTTCTATAATTTCCATTCTTTCCGTGATTTCCACTGAAGAACCTTATGCTTAATGCAAAAGCTTCACTTTGTATGTATGATTTAATATCATTAACTAAAATGCTGTATTATATTTTCCTAGTGGGAAGTCAGAGTTTATATCTGTTGACATCACTCTCCTCTTCATCGTGCTCTGCTACAGTAGCTTGGCAGCCCTCATGGCAGTCGTTCATGGTTAGTGATGAGTAGCTGCCTCTTCCCCAGGTGCTCTGGTACTGCCTGCAGCTAGGCTCTATGCAAACAAACAATTGACATTGCCGCCTCGCGCCTAGCGCCGCTGGGAATTCCTTCTCATGCAGTGCAGCCCAAGCAGGTAATTTCACCGCCTTTACCTGAGACTTTAAAACACATCCAGACAGATTCGCTCCAGTCCTTCCTGGCAGAAAGTTGGAGGAAAAGGAAAAAAAGGGAGAAAAAAAAGGAAAAAAAAAAAAGAAACAAGGAGGGGAAGAAAAGGAAGAATGAAAGAAAGATGACTTCCCCATGGACCTGTCAATGCTGTATAGATGAATAGCCTTTGAAAGAAAAAAAAATATAATAAAAAAATTTAAAAATATAAAAATTGAGACCTTTTTTTTGTTTATTTTGTTTTTCTCTCCCTCACTCTCTGCTGCAGGATGCCTTCAGGAGCTGCTGGGTAGATAATGCTGAATGATATGAGCCTGACATCCCACTAGCTGCCTGTCAGTGATAAAGTTTTGCAGGGCTTTTTCTGACATTCAAATGTGTAACGCATGCGTGTAAGCCACAATCAGAATCCCTGTCTGATCTGGGATTTGCCAGGAACACATGAGAGCACGCCATGTCGCTCTGGCATGCAGCAAGACAAATGCAAAAGCCTCACTGTTTTCACTGCATTTGTACATGACTAATAGCTCAAACAAAACTCTTAAAGGTTAAGCACCAGCTATACGAAAGTGTCAAACAAATAAATATAGTGGAATTTGAGTTTCTAACTTGTGTTTATTGATAGTCAGAAAACATGGTATGTCTTACTAATTCAAGGAATAAGGTTTAAAAGACCGTTGGTCCCCCCATCGCATATCTCCTGCACATTTCAAAACAAGTAAGATCAAACTAACAAACAATAGAAAATGCAATTCAATTCTAAAAAGAATATACAAGAAAGCTTATATAAAGACTTAATACAATTCACATTTAGACTAAATTTGTGTGACAGAACTAAATGACAAGTGAAGAGACAAACAAATACAAACAAAATAGATGAAAATGTCCAAGGAAAACTGTTTACATCAGTTTTAAAAATTGTTCACTCATTTATGCGGTTTGCATTCTGCTTTTTAGTTCTCAAAACCCTTTCATTGATGCTGACAGCTCAGGAAATTGTCAGATCATCCCCAGCCTTGGACTGGTATTGAGTAGTTGGCTTTTAGTTCTCCACCAGCTCAAATTAACCATTTCCAAGAGCACTGTCACAATCCAGAGGTTAAGTCTATTGTGGCCTTAAGGTTTAACCCAGATAGGCACTTAAGCTAGCAGGTTATATGCAGAAAACAGTCTGCTCAACTGTAATTATACAGTTTGTGTTTGCCACTATCCATGAGTTTATTTTATGGAATAATAAAATGGGTAATACATTTAACAAGTAATCATTATTTAAACAGTTATAACTTATGACTAGCATTTGTAGAATATTATAAAAGGTTCCTAACCTTCATAAAGTTGTTGCAATGCTGTTGCATTGGTTATAGACCACATAGATAGCACTTAACACAGACACGGAAAGTGGAGGGGGGGACGATACAGATTCAAAACAGTGGAGAGCGCTCCCCAGACAAAGCTTGACCAGGTTGCCAGTTTGAGGAAAACCTAACATATATAAACAAGCAAGTGAGGAGCTTAAGAACTTAGGACTGTAATAGGTAAACAGAATGTGCCTTAATCAACCCATTTAAACAAAAAAGTATGTAAATTCACAAACATGAACATACACTAATAAAAGGCAAATAAAGGACACAAGCAGCTGCCGTTTTTCCTGTGTTTACATTTACTGTCTAGTTCCATCTTAAATATTTTGACTAGGTAAGGCTAGCATTACTTAGCAATTTTCCCTTCCACCATAAATGTCATTATAAAGTTGCGAATAAGAAGCAAACATTAAGTTCCTCTTCAAATGGGTCCATTTACAATTCTTATTTGCCAGCTTCTTGAATTCTCTGTTCCACCTTACGAGCTAAAGCTAGCACTAGCTTGTTACTTCACAATATGTTTCAAACACACATCTCTAAAACATCTACCTACTTAAGTAAAAGACAAAAACTGAAAGAGCTGCTGCCTTCCTGCATTTACAAGTTTTTACTGTACAAATCCACATCAAATGTTTAGACTAGATAAAGCTTGTGTTATCGACTTTCCCTTTAACCTTAAAAAGCACTTTAGAAGGATGATTCTTGCTTCTTATTCAGATATTGTATTCAAGAAAACTTTAAATGGGTGAGTTTATGAGTCTTATTGAAGTTATTTGCAAGCATTTTACATGAATGCTCCATTCCATCATAAATAAATGGCTACGCCAAGCCAAAAACACTAGGGTTTGTAAACAAAACCAATTAGAAACAATATTTATTTCCCATTTTATCTGAGTAAAACACGCAAACCAGTGTACATCATGTCACTAAAACCTCTACTAAAAGACGTCTTGCAGTCACTTTTTTTTTTTTTTTTTTGCAGTGGGTGCTATATTTGGTACCAATAGTCTGCTTTAAGAGCACAGCACTAAAAACAAATCACCAAAAAGCCAACCACCACTTCATCAGGGGGTAAAACAGCCACAATGCTGCATAATGTTAGCCATTTTAGCATTTTCATCAAAGGATCTAATGGAAAACCATTAGCACTCCATGTATTTCTCTGTTCATTTCCAAACCGGAGCAATTCATACACGAGCTTCAGTAATTATTTCACTTGTTTTGTAATAGCATGTAAGAGGCCATTCTTTTCTCCCTGTTTTCAAAATAAAATCTGATCCCACTGTCTCTGTATAACAGATTTATAGATTATATTTTTTTTATTTGTGACTGTGTCTAATTTTTCTCGGTTCAATTTCTACTACTACTGTGCCTCGTAGCTCAATAAGTCCTAATGGGAACTCTGGGCTTTGGAAACCACAGCAACAGTGGCAGTAAGGTTAAGTGTTGTTTACTCATTTTGTATACACATATTGCTCCTTTTGGAGACTGAACACAGCACTGTGCCCCAGTTCAGTTTTTTTTTTTCTTGTTACACTGTCCAGATCTAGGTAGATACCACCCCCCCCCACCCCCCAATCAGCCACCAATCTAAACAATGTTTGTAACTCTTCAAAAGAAATCCATGGTGTAATTTCATGCCAACTGCCATTGTGCCAGGAAAAATAAAACCATAATTGATTCTGTAGATTTTACAAATGGCCAAGATTCTCTGGCCAAACTGCACTCTGCAAGGATTACATGTCATGTTTTATTCCCTACTCTGCCTGCTTAGAACCATGAGGAAGCAGGACACACTTCCAGGTACCACATTCCAAGTACCATACTTGCTTAATGCAAAATCAAAACACCCAAATAAACGCAAGTATTACAGTTACCACTGAGTGGAAAGGCACCATTAGAAACACGAGATGACACTGCTGTCTACTGCTATATATTAAAGGTGGCTTATATGAAGTGCTTACTCCTTAAGTCTCACCACGTTGAGCATATCTGGATTAAAAGTAATTGCAGGCAGTGTTTAATATTACTATGTATGCACACTAGAAGACTTGGACATAAATGGTAAGTGATCAAAACTTACACAAAGCAAGGACTAGCTTAAGTATGGCCACAATTTCTTACCATCAAAATAATCTACATGTTATTTTACTCAAGCAAAGAAAACATTTGGTTTAAACATAATGCATTGTATGTATATTTAATCCAGTATATATCAATGCAAGCCAGCCACATTAAGCTGCTCAAACTTCAAGTCAAAGAGAATGAGCTGCTGATGTTAAAATGCCCTTTGTTTGCTAAAGCAAAAACTTTTTTACAAGTTCAAAGCTCAAAATCTGCCTTCAATCTTGTGTGCTGCTTTTTTTTTATAATGGGTGGGCAGAATGCATCTGATTTATGCCTTAAACCAACAAAAGTCTTAATACATCAGAACACTGATGTATTTTTACAGAAAACAACAAGCTTCAAAGAGAATAGAGCATGTTAGGCATTTTATCTTATGACCAAGATAAATCAATTTGCTATTCTATAAAGCCAAGGACTACAAAGGGGAAATCACAGAACAAAACAATCCAAACTTGACTTGTGAAAGTGCCAGAACTTTTCACTTTAATGCCCAAGCCAGCACCTGATTTGGAAACAGTTCATTCACTCAGACAATCTCACATCAGAAAAAGCAGTCACATCAATAATTTCTAGCATAGCCCTGTTTAATCGCAAAGTAGACAGTCTAAACAGATTCAACATGTGGTTTTTGCATCTGATCTAATCAGTGTAAGTGTAAAGAGGAAACAGCAGATTGTTCTTTTTGAAATAGTGTCCCTTAGTGAGATATTAAAAGAGGTAGAACATTTTAATGTACACAAAGTGCACTCAATTTATTTGGAGGCTTGTGTTCCTGTTCCCAGGTAACTCCTGCACTTCTAATCCACTGTCTAATTGTGATCTGCTCCTGAGGCTATTATCTGGCATGTATGAAATTACCTTTGGGGCGTTACATTGGTATAGACCCCTTTTTTACATTAGTCCAGGACTGTGGGGTTTTGTACACTGAAAAAAAGCTTTATTTTCTTCTCCCAAGACATTTAGCTCCACTTTAGCAAATACATTTTAGCTACTGTTCTGGTGGTGGTATGATAAAGTCAGAGACGAGCACACAATTCTTTCCCTTCCACTATCTCCTAATAGGTGAAACCTATTTGCATCAATTTCTGTGAGCTGAAACAGTGACGCAGTCAATAAAAGACATCAAATGTGACAAATTATATGAAGCCATGGCTAAAGGATTACCACATTTAATGTTCTACCTCTTGTCAATTAGAGCAGTTCTGCAAAGCATACATTTCAATTGAATCACATGGAATGTAGAGTTCAGGCAACCAGAGGTTTTCCCACTCATTTTTACAGTTCACAGACAAAGAGGTTGGTAACCAAGTCTATTTCAATACAGATTACACTGTGAACTTTGGTAAATCCAACATTGTGTAGACCTCTCTCCTATTAGACAAGGGATTAATAGCACTAGGGTCTAACCATGCACAAAGACCACATTTGGGACTTCATGGGTCACATATATATGCATATAAACATACACACAAAATGCATTCAAGTTCACAAAATAATGTATATTTTTTAATCTGTAAATTTTGAATTTAAAAAAATAATAATAAGACTAATCATTATACCAAATTTGGCCAAATTTCCTCCTATGATTCACTTGCCCAGTGACGTATTAGTGGTTTCATTAAGAAATGTAAACACATTTGCTCCTGCCGAGCTCAATAGGTAATTACATTTTTATGCTGAAATATAGATTAATCCTCACAACTAGCTCTTTCACCTCACACACACACACACACACACGTGTGCACAAACAGCTGCTGTGAGCCATTCAGCACATTTTTCTTGTGCCTAGCTTAATTCACACATTTATCTCTTGTGAAGTTTTTGAAGCTGGAACATGGAGATATTTTGTCTGAGATTCGCACTGCTATTTTCTAAATTAAAGCTTCTGTCAGAGCTTTGAGTTTAAGATCAACTCTCTCCCAGAAATATTTACACAAAGATTCTAATTAAATAAAAAAAAGCTGTTCTTTTCACATCAAACTGTCCTTTTTACGTAATCATATTTCAGAGAAGTCTCAGTATTGCTCAACTCTAATTTGGCACTTCTAATGATAAACCTTCTATCTCTCTATCTTTCCAATGTATGTCCCTGCATTGTAAGTTGAAAATTCATAGTCAGCTATAAGGTTCATGTTTTCCTGTCAAATTAGTGTCTACTTAATGTCTGGGTGCAGTATTATTAGTTTTGTCATCTGTGACGTGCACTTTATATGGATGATGGCACTACTTTGGGAAGCAATTCAAACAGCTCCACTGACTAAATAGAGCTCCATTTACAAACATGACACAAAAATGGATCAGGACCCATACTCTTTTTCATTTTAACATCTTAAAAGTTATTTATTGGTTTCTTTCTTTTTTAACACTTACAAAACATTCACAAGAGTCACATTTTAATGAAGTAGTATGACTAATGTGTAATACGTTATTATAGTGGAGTTATCTGGCAACTTGATAAAAAAAAAAATAATAAAAAATATAAATAAAAATATCCATGTGAAAACATTTGCTGGTTCACTTACAGGAAGCTGAAGCTGAGGTGAGGGGTGGTAAGGTAGGCTACGGTGCAGGGTTTGCATTAACACGTTGCCTTTGAGACAGAAGCATAAATTGGGCTTTAGGCTAACAATAAAATGGACTGCTAGAGAAGAAATTGGGATCGCTGTCCAAAACATGTATGACCACTCATCAGCCTTGTGATTTATAAAGTCTGTCCAATCTTTCATTTTAGACCAGTTTCTTGTGCAGGAATTCAAATGACTGAAAAGACAAAGGTTAGCTTGTTGTTCTTAAATATTTCAGAACATAAATCACCAGTGTTTATTTTGTTCATTTTCTTCATTTACATCTAAGATTTATTTATATATAAAGATAAATACTGACACGAGTGAAATACTGATGAATGAGTATAATATACAAGATTCACCTTTTGAATGGAATTACTGAAATAAATAAATTTTTCCTGATATTCTAATTTTATGACCAGCACCTGTCTCTCTGTGTGTGTGTATATATATATATACACACACACACACACACACCACACACACAAACCTGTCAAAGGAGGTTTCATAGAGTTGGAAAATTAATTTAAGTTTGAAGGCATGGTCATTAGTTGTGGTCAAGTTTCTGTGATGTGGCTTTTATATGGTTCATATCACTATCAGAATTTTACTGCACATACCAAAATAAAGAAATTTAAGGCGGTATAAATTTTGACAATATTGTCCAGCCCTAACCTTCCAATGTTCTAGCACTGGCCAGATCATTTTTCAGAAGGCAATTCAGTTTTCTAGCTGGGCTGTAACATGAAAAACATTTCAGATATTCTATACCATATACCCATAACATTGATTATCTGTGTGGCTTTAAGCACTTATTTTACTAAACAGTTGGCACAGGTCACTTTTTTTTTTTTTTTTTTTACTCAGCACTGTGATCATAAATCAGAGCTTTTCTGCTTTCTACTTTCATTTCACATCCCCAAATCAGCCAATGGCTTAGTCTTTGAGGCTGTGTAAGCACATCAAGCGTTTAAAGAAACAGAAAAGGTTAAAAGATAGGATTGTTTATTTATGGATTAATTTATTGTATGAAACTCTTCTTAATCTAAGTGCTGAACTGTAAACATATTGTAATTAAAGCCAAATTCATTGCGGTTCGGCTCGTTCATTCATTGTCTGTAACCATTTATCCAGTTCAGGTTCGCAGTGGGACCGGAGCCTAAACAGGCCGAAAAAGTTCCTCTCATGGTAGCGTTTATTTTCACAAACTGGAAAACATTTCCCAGGAGGAAAATACACTGAGTGTATATATATATATATATATATATATATATATATATATATATATATATATATGATAGGTTTATCACCCAGCACTACTATAATGTCACATTCCAACTGTCTGCAGTCAGGGGTCTCCAAGGATATAACTCAGTGAAAAGTAGTATCCTCAGTGAAAAGGGAGACTGGCAAGGTGCCTCTCTTACATCACTAGCCAGTCTGGCAGTTGTAAATAGTGCAGCACACAGTAAAGCACTTAAACTCAGCCATTTAGCTGTGCTCTTGTGCGAGTCATTAAAATTATGCCATGCAAGTCTTTGTTAGGTCCACTGAGTTATACACTACTTATAATGAATCCAAATGTTTAGCTTTTTTTTCTTTCTTTTTTTTTTAAAGTGATCTAGATTGTTTGGTTTTAGTTTGAGGAATAGCAGAACTAAACACTAAAGGGGGAAACTGGATTACCGCAATACTTTTTTATAAAATTTTAACGAGTGGGTGTGAGTGGAATTTAATGATGAACGGAGCAACAGAAATGCTCCAAAGTTACTTGGAATAAATTATTTTTTACTATTATTTCTATTGAAATGTAAATGTTTCTCCCTCTCCTTTAAAGTTACATCCAAAAATGTAAAACATTGATGTTAGAATCTGAGGAATGAAGTCCTACAAAACAGGAGGGCATTGGTATAACTACTCAGAATAGCAGGAGGTGCACAGTCCAAACAACATGATTTATATTGGGGGTTATTAAAATATATAAAATAAATAAATAAACCACCACATTTAATAAACTAAGAATGAGCATACCAAAGAAAAAATGTAATAGAAACTTTTCCAAATTGCAATTTTCCCTTTTGGTCAAGTGCTGTGGATCTGCTGAATAGGATTTAATGATTTTGAAAGCTGTCAGCACTTCCCTTTGTGTGCAGTCAATGTGAATAAAGACTTTAAGCCCACTTTGAAACTGCACCTCCATTCCTAAAAGGACAAAACATACTTAAATGCCTTCCTAGCAACTCTTGATAAAAGTGGCTTTTGCAGACAATTTAGAAAGAGCTCTCCTTCCCAAATCCCATATTTTAGCCTCATTGGAGAAGCAGCACAATTGATCTAAGCATAACAGAATAGCTCTTCCATTTGGACCCGTTCATCTATGTAGGTATTTCTCTCAGAATTATTACTCTCACCTACAAAGAGTACAACTGGTGGTACACATGGACTTAGCAAAAGTCAATTTGGGCATGTGCTTGTAATAATACAACATGTACAAAATAGAAAGAGTATTTTATAAACAAAAAATAAATACATATTATAAAAAAATAAATAATATTTTTTTTACAGCAAAATAAATCCAGAGATTTTTGGAAAAATAAATAAATTCCCTCTCCTGGGAATTCTCAGGTATATATGTTGGAGAGAAAGAAAGGAAGAAAGAAAGGGAAAAAAAACACAATGCAGGGGTGACGAATTGAGAAAGCAGTAGTAAAGCACAAGCATAAGTCCGTTACAAATATCACAGTTGGCCAATGAATTACTGTAAATCCACCACTAATTAACTCAAGTGAAAGGTAACTTCACACTGTCAATGGGATACTGATGAACCTTCTGGAACAATTAGTTAATATTAATCAATTTGCTGCTTTTTGTTTGCTGACTGAATTTGGCTTGTTATTTGGAGCTACGGGTACCATGACAGTAAACTTATGAGAGTGTTCCATGTACATACAGGCTGTGCAAATTACATTTAAAGCTACATTGACCAATGATGAAAGTACAAAAATAGACTGTTAAAATGAATTTTTACACTCAATATCAGTTGAAACGTAATGAAAATATTTCATTTGTATGAAGTGTTTAATTACTGATGTTTTTCCATTTTGCCAATTTATTCTGGAGCAAATTCAATAACAATTATTTGAACATTTGAATTATATATTTATCCAAATCTTTATACTAAATTATATTTACTTAAATATTTTATATTTACATTTTTTTACAGCATTCGATAAACTTAATTGGTACCACTTTAGAATAAGACTACACTGTTTATAAATGATTTACAGTTTGTTATAAATGTATCCATTTTTAACCATCCATTTTTAATGTTTACAACCTAATTATAACCATTAATAAACAAAGTATAACAGTGACGTATTTGCCAAATAGTGAACCCATATCCATCTACACTGTTAAACCTCAGATCTGGTTGAATACTGACCTTACTTTGTCTTCACCATCAGTCAACATAAACCCCGTCAGCTTTAGCATACATTTGTTAATAAGTATAACCATTTAACCACCAAGCTTAATCAGTTAACCACCACCAGAATGTCTAGACAATGTGCTGTACCTTAACATTTGAAATGACTAATTTCACATCCTTAGGTTTTAGCTTTCTTTGCCTGGACATTAAGCTCTGACACTTTTCGGTATTAGACAAGAGGACACTGTTTCCCTTTCCATCACTGTGCTACAAATGATCATCATCTTTAAGGTGTTTACAACCTAATAAACAACCATGTAAAAAACAGATTATTTACAAACCTTTATAAGTGCAGTGTTATTTTAAGTGATACCACTATGATTTGGTGGAATATTCAGATTTTAACAATTCAAACACATGAATTCAAGTCTTAAAAATTCGAATCGCAAAAATACAAATCTAGGCCAGAAATGAACAAGAGGGCTGGTTACTCGATATAATTGATATACCGTATTTTCCGCACTATAAGGCGCACCGGATTATAAGGCGCACCTTCATTGAATGACCTATTTTAAAAATTTGTCCATATATAAGGTGCACCGGATTATAAGGCGCATACAATAGACGCTACAGTAGAGGCTGGGGGTTACGTTATGCATCAATTAGATGGAGCTGCGCTAAAGGGAATGTCAACAAAACAGTCAGATAGGTCAGTTCAACTTTATTAATAGATTACAACCCAGCGTAGTTTCAGGTAAAACATGTAGTGTCTCACTTTATTCCCTCGGAAACTCTATTTAGTCTTCTTTACTTGGCGTAGGTCATCTTGTTGCTTCCTCCACTTTCGCACCACTGATTCGTTAATGTTAAATTCTCTTGCTGCTGCTCTATTCCCGTGTTCTTCTGTGTGACTGATCGCCTTGAGTTTAAACTCTGCGTCATATGCGTGTCTCTTAATAGGAGCCATTTTGGGGTCTTTACATAAAAAACAAATGGAAATGAAATATATATACCGGTATATATCCAGCATGCACCGCGCGCAGAAGAAAATGAAGTAGGCGGCTGCTTACCGTAGTTGCGAGACCTGGCTCAATATTGGTCCATATATAAGGCGCACCGGATTATAAGGCGCACTGTCGGCTTTTGAGATAATTTGAGTTTTTTAGGTGCGCCTTATAGTGCGGAAAATACGGTACTTAATAAAGAACAGGGTACTTGTGTAGAAATATTATTTACATTTCTAGAATGGTCTGATTGATTAAACCGTGCTGTATTTAACAGATATCCACATTCATGTTAATTTTGATCAAACAATTTGCTTTCTGGTGTTGTGCCTTTAACAGTTTGACGATCGACTGTTTTTGTGTAAAGTTAAATAGAAAAAGGCTTTTTTATCAGCGTCAGTACTCAGACATTGAACAGAACGACATCATTCCTCATACGAAACGACTTCAAGTCTTGGGAAAACCATCGTCATGTATCAGAACTCAGGATTCGGAGCAAACAGCCTCAGACCAAACTCCCTTTAGGGGGAGGAAAAAAAAAAGGCTTTAGACCAAACGCCCTCAGCCCAAACTCCTTCAGACAAAAAGGCTTCAGATTATCCAAAAACAGTACTGTCAATGACACTGACAACACAGCCTCTCGTTTTTATATTCAATATTGGACACACACTGGCATTTCCGATGTCAATGTTGTTAAAAGGGAGCTCATGACAAGATTTCCACTATCATTCCTTCTTCAGAGAAGTTCAAGACTACACTTTCTTTTTATTTATAAAATAAATAATCCTGGTACACCTTAAATTGTTGCCATTTAAAAAAAAAAACATACACGTTACAGTCTTAGATAATTTTTTTTTGTTTTTCGGCCTACTGAATACATCCAGGGCGGCACGGTGGTGCAGCAGGTAGTGTCACAGTCACACAGCTCCAGGAACCTGGAGGTTGTGGGTTCGATTCCCGCTCCGGGTGACTGTCTGTGAGTAGTTGGTGTGTTCTCCCTGTGTCCGTGTGGGTTTCCTCTGGGTGCTCCGGTTTCCTCCCACAGTCCAAAAACACACACGTTGGTAGGTGGATTGGCGACTCCAAAGTGTCCGTAGGTGTGAGTGTGTGAGTGAATATGTCTGTGTTGCCCTGTGACCTTCACTGGCGCCCTCTCCAGGGTGTATTCCCACCTTGCGCCCCATGATTCCAGGTAGGCTCTGGACCCACCGCGACCCTGACTTGGATAAGCGGTTACAGATAATGAATGAATGAATGAATGAATACATCCATGATTTTGCTTAAAAAACCTGCAACATTCATGCCAGAACACAATACAATACATGTTCCCAGTGCAACAGTCCATTTCACATGAGCCCTGGCCCTAAAAACTTGGCAGAGGTTCTGAACAACACTGAAAGTTCTTTCTGTGCATATTAAAGTCTTCACCTGCATTACAGAAGTAGCAAGAAATAATCAACATTGATTTTTCAAAGTGCTTGTGAACACACAAGATGTCAGTTTTAGATATGTTTAGTTTTCTTTAATCATTTACTTATAATTCACTAGATTCCTTGACCATTGATATTATGCTATGGAGAGAGTGACATACCTAATATCTACATAAACCCTCACAATGAGGAACCTGGCAACATATGCCAGCAATATTCCCAGATATCATTAAAAGTTTCAAATACCAAACCATACTCAATAGAGCTAAGCAGTTCTCAAATACTCAACTATATCAAACTTTAACCTCAACTGTTATACGTCTGATTGCAAGAGTCCTCCTCTCACCAACCTGAGGCCAACATCCCTTCTTGCTCTGCCACCAAAACACCACCACTAAACAGCTTCAAGTAACTCTCCCTTCAAATAACTCAGGATTTAGGGCTCGTGAACAATCTTTGTTTAATATAATTATTATTTTCTTAATGTATATATTTTGTGTTTGTCCAGTAACCTGCGTTTAATTCCCTCCATGCCATGTGCGCAGTCACGATGCACTCACCACGGCAGCAGCAAGTTAACCCACTGGGGCCGAGCCTGGTTTTGTTATATTCTGTTGTAAAATATAGTGCTTTATTATTTTTTGCATTTTTTAAATATTTTTTTGAATAACTAGCACCCAATCACCTAATCCTATAGGTTTCATAATAATAACTAATTACCTGGTTAATTTAGCTGACTACTCTTTACATGTTACTATGCTTTCTGCAGCAAACAACATACTGAAATAAAAGTACTATATATTTATCTTGATTAGTGTTTATTACAAATAAACAGCCCACTTATGAATAAAATGAATGTCCACTTGCCAGTGGCAAAGCCTAATCTGGTACAAGGAAAAGTCGCCACTGCCAATTCCCCACATGAGAGTTTACTCTGATTATTCCACACGACTCTGAGCATTAGGCACAGTACAGGCAGCCACCGCAGTAAATGTGCCACGTGAGGCATACTAGACTCCTATATTAAATCAATATTGCCAGTCATGAAAGGTGGGATTTAAAATATAAAATATCTAAAAAAAAAAAAAAAAAAAAATTAACAGGTCCCATGCAGACCTACACTTACAACATTTTTCTTCAAACACTGAAAAATGTTATGCCTGAGATGCCTTGGCTACACAGCCAAGTAATAATAGGTTATATCTCATGCTAAACACATCTCCATATATCCTGTAGTGCAGGAAAAAACAGCTGAAATATTTCAAAACAAAGTTGTAAACTTAAAACAACCCTGGTGGTTTCTACACATTGCATTTGAATGTACTTTTAAAAGTAATCATGCAACTGATCAAGTTTTATACGATATGATAAATGACTGGTACAATACATGCTTTAAATTCATAAGGAATAGCAATGCTGTGTCATGGGCCAGAAGATATGTTATTCATGCTTTTCCAATCATAAGAGACTTAACTTTAAATCATGACTAAAGACTTACAGAAAATTATTTGAGTATCTCTGTTTACCTGTTCAGGAGCAAATTAGCCAATGTGTGACATGTCATTTCTTAAGCGGCCTAAATTGTGTGTTTTACTCTGGTCATGGAGCTTTTTGGAAAGGCACTTAGTGATGATTCTAGACTTTAGAAATCTAGATTCTGAGCCTAAATAGACTGTTTGCTTGGTCACTTCATGGTTGCAAGACGCTGTGTGCGCCTGGCAACCCAGTGATTCTGGACAGTAATGTGATTTGATAGAGGACGGGATCTCAAGCCAAGACACCAAGAGAGCTCTGCTCCAGAATGAGCACATTTCAAAGAGAAAATAACAGCTTCTGCTCTGCTATCAGAAACATCAGTGCTTCAACTCAGCCTATTAATCTATGATGATAAAACATGGACATTGTGGCCAGGTACAGTAAATATATTATGGATTGCTACTTTAACAGAGGAAAAACAAATTGCCCAATTCTGTCACAGCAGCTGACAGACACCCATGCTCAAGGCATGGAAAACCAAGAGCAGGGAAATGGAGGCATCCTGCACCGCCAGAGAGTGAGGTAAAATGCCCAAAATGTTGCAACAACCAAAATATTGTGCTACTGACCAGCCAGCTGACACAAACATCAAGCAACACAACTGCATTTTTTACTTTAGGGCAGGGTCTTTGTTTTACAAATTTAAGATCTCATCATCCAGCTATTAAAGCACAACTGCCTCCTTCAGCACTAAGTAATGGAGCAGCCACAAAAGTAACAGTTATGTTGTGGCTATGCGTGTTTGTTACATTGCTTGTGTACTTAAACGAGAGTTCTTGCAAATCACATCCACATCCTTTGTGCCTTCAGTGTTATCAATGCCAACGTGGGCCCAGACTTAACTTTAGAGAGGACAGTGGTTGCCTGAGTTTCCCTAAAATTGACATTTGGTGCCAGTGAATTAATGTACGTCCCACCCCTATGTATTATAATCATGTGATCCTCTATTTCACACACTTATTTTAGACTAGGTTTCTCTGGAAATGTGTTTTTAACACAAATATCTAAAGATCTTCATTACATGTGAATGGATTGTGTCCAGATATGACTGAATGAAACAAATTTACATAAAGGGTCTCATTTTGAAATAATGGCTAAAGAACAGTAATTCCAAGAATAGCAGCAGTAGCCTAACCCAGCAAGGACAGGATGTGAAGAATCCGCCATCTTCTCAAACACTTTAGAGAAATGTACCTTGCTAGTGAGAGGATTAAAGCTTTGGATTTCTGAGAGGGAGCGGGATTGAACTCTGCATTCTTGTCTAGGAAGACCAGACAGCACTTTTTCAAGTGCTTCGCTTCATTTGATGATAGTGAAGGGCCCCATGCCATGGTAGCACCTTTCTACCAGAATGATGACAGGGGGAACGACACATCTGCCATGCTAATGTTTGCTTTGGGTTGTGAGCTGATTTTCAAAAGAGTTCTGGCATAGCAGCCCCACTGCTAGTAAAGACATTTCACTTTGGGAAACAGAGTCTCTTCAGCATGCCATAGCTTCAGTTGTACTGATATACTGACCTAGAACAAGCCCCAATGATGGAGAGTTCTGAGATATTTCTGACCCAGGGGTATGACAATGTATGGTGAGAAGCATCTAAGAATAAGGCATAGCACTTTTTTGGTGAGAGAGAGAGTTAGTTCTGAGTTTATGTACATGTTGCCCCTTTAGCTGTGAAATGCATTTTGATATCGAAACTGCACCTTTTCCTAGTGACTTCAATATCAAAACTGAAGTGACATATTTTAACAGACTTGCAGAAAGGTTTTAATATACCTTACAACTTAGACCTTACAGAAATTAAATAAATTAATTTCGAATTGTCCAGTGAAATTGGTTGTAAGGGAGAAGTGTAATAAACTGTTTATTAATTTATTAATAGAGAAAATGCCCAAGTTCAGTTCAGGTTCAGTACAACTGTCACTTTTAAACATATCTACCATTTGTGTTGGGTGTGGTGGTGGTGTCAAATATATTAACATAACCATGGGTGAGACAATAGCCCAATACTAATGGGATCAAGTATACAATAAGCTTTATCAGAATCATATACAAGTTAAAAGATATTTCTATGATGCACACATCACATTGGAAAAACCATCTTCAATTGTTTGCAGGTTTAACAATTTATGGACCAATTACAAAATGTCCTTACGAAAAAAACAACCTTGGAAACATGGCAAAAACAAAGAAGAGGATGAAAAGTAGCCATTACACTACAAACAAAAGCCTTGTCGAATAAATTCCTGGGGCAGAATTCCATAGCACAACTCATGCCGTCATCTGACCCCCTTCCCTCCTTGAGGCAGTGCAGGGAAGACTTCTAGTGCCTACCAGATTACCACTGCTGCCTTTGCTCTGTCATTTCTGCAAGGGGGAGAGAGGAGAAGGGGGTAAAAGAGAAAAAAACACATTCAGCTTGTGGGAAGAGATGGAATAAACTCAGTTGCTCTGAGATACTAATAACAACAAAGCTCCTGGTCACAGTACCCCATTTCCTGATAAAACCCAACACAAGCTCTTGACAGACAGGAAATGATGAGTGGCCCTCCGCCAGGACCATGGCATCTCACCCTGCAAGACTGCTGACCTTATATGAAGTGTACATATCCCACGTCTCTAGACAACTAGGCCAATGGTATAGTACTGTAGAAGTGATACCAGTATGGCTGATGCTACAGACAATTCTCATGTGGAACAGAAGCAAGCCCGAAAAAGAGATCTGTCATTGCTATGCCCCTATATTTTGAACCATGTAAAATGGACATTGATATTACATATTTCATATAACTGGATTGAAAAGCCATGTTACAGATCACAACACAAAACTGAAATTATTTATTTATTTATTTTTGAGCCCAAAATTGTGCACACTGCACACTGTTCTGAGCAGTCAAACTATCACGTTGTTAATGGAAGTAGAGGTGTTCTCCAGGCCAAAAGAGTGTATGATTTTCTAGACCAGTGGTTCTCAAACTGTGGTATGCATATCACTAATGGTACATGAAGCAGCAAGAAGTGGTAGGCCAAATGACCTTCAAAAATGTACTACAATTAAGGGATTTTTTTTATAACTAAAAATCGAAAGTTTTTATATGTAAATTACATAATGTTTCACAGCTTTCATAACTATGTCCCATTGAAATTCAGAATTTTCACATTGTAGAAAAAAAATCTACATAGTAGATTATGTCTGTAAGGGAACAGCGGGTGGATGGGGACAGTGTTCCTCCGCTTTTTTCAGGGAGGGAACAAATCTGTGTCAAGAAAGCCTAGTTTCAGTTGCTTACTGGACATAAGCAAGGGCTAGAGACAGATGTAATCAATTCGGATTTTATTATAAAATGGGAAAAGCAAAAACGAGAAAAACAAGCCGAGAGCTGTCTGAGAAAGTCTGAGAAATACTCTGAAGCACAGAAAGACTAAATCCAGAGGCAAAAAACTGAGAAAAATGTTCTTCACATCATTACAGACCAAAAACAAGGTTTAACACAGCACTGCCTCTCCATTACCTGCTACAAGCACAAAGAGACGCTATGAGTACCTGCCAAGCCCCCGCCGCACTGTTTTCACCTGTAGCCTATTAACTGTTATTAAACTGACCTCTTCATTTATTTCTTTCAAAATTCCAGTATAAAAGTAAAAAAAGTGTGTGAAGTTTCTGGACGTAGTTGACATCAACATCCAGCTTTCTTCAATGATGCATCAATGGACTCTTCCCCAGTTCCCTGTGGCATGTTCTTAACGAAATTGGTTGTGAAGGACCTGTGTTGATTTCCAGAAGCAATTCTAGCCTTGAAGCTAAGCCATGTTCATTTACAAGCCATGAAACCCCTGTGTGATGAACCAGTATGACCATATGCTTCAATACACCTACAAATTCAGCTACTTGGTCCTTTTACAGTCTTCTTTCCCCACTGTACAAAAATAAGACTTTAAATTGAAAGTTCATGTGACAGCTGTAGACATGATCTCATCTCTTTTGGAATATGCTATTAGAACACAGTGGAATTTAGTGTTAATTTACAGAAATTTTAGACTTAGATTTTCAGCCTAAAAGGGGACATATGCAAAAGTCACTTTTTTAGTGCTTTATTTAAATGTGGGTCTCTACTGCTCCTGAAACACTCCAAGCTCAAAAGAAATACCTCCATTGTCTGAGAGTCTGTTGAAAAAGTTAGGGTGTCAGGAATCATATGCTTCTACGAGCCATTTGGATGGCTCCCTTATTGTCACGTCACACTAGGGAAATTTGCATAGAACTACCCTGGCAATTGTGAAGGTGTTTGTGCAGGCAGAGCCCCATACACATGTTGCATACGGCCCCGCAAACTGAAGGCACCCTTTAAGTTAGGGAGAGTCTGTGTATAATCAGAAGATGAAGAGTAACTATCCTTCAGGAAAAAGGGGGAGGAAAGAAAAAGAAAAAAAATCCATCCCACCATGAGGCTGAGCTGCGGGAACAGCAGTGAGGTAAACCTGTGACCATTCTGTTGGATTGTTAATAGTCTACAAACATAGCTGCGGGAATATATTTAGAGGTGGCGTGCACTGCGCAGCTGCTTTCCATGGCATTAAAAGTCGTGCAGTGCCAGTGTCATGAACTAAACTTTGAAGCTGAAAAGTGAACATGTACTGATGTTTTTACACTGTGTAGTGCTCATTTAAACTTCGCCAAACACATCAGGACAGTCTAAAAGTTGCTTACTATTTCACAGCACAAAAAAAAAGACAGTTATTTACTAGTGCCAAGTTGAGTTCTTCAAAATTTCAGTTCCACCTTAAATGCTGCCACTATATTCGCACAATCACATTAACAACGGCAACATTGAAGATTTAATTAAACACCTTAAACAATAAAGCAGTTACAGGTGCCAGGACAAAACTACTGCATCATTTAAGATGACAATATGCAAGCTGGAGAATAAGCAGCTACAATGTTTGCTTCTTGTTCTTCTCTTCCACCTTCAGGACTGCAGCTGTTACAGAATCAGACAAATGCTGACTTGGATGCTGGAGGACTAATCACAGTTAATCATGTTAAAACTTTGTTCATATATATATATATATATATATATATATATATATATACACATATATATATATATATATATATATATATATATATATATATATATATATATATATATAATTTTTTTTATATTTTTTTTCACTGCATTTTGTTCTGTATATGGCTAGCTGTTTATCCTTAAGAAAAAAAGTTAAAAAAAAGAGGAAGACAACTTACGAATTTTCTGAGATGAGACGTCGCTCTGTCTATTTTTTTTTTGCTTTAAGATGCAAGCTGAGATCCGAGTTACGAGTGAGCGAGCGAGCTTGCACAACCCGCCACTAGGTAGCCCAGCAAGCGTTTAAGTTGATGCTTTTTTTTTTGTAACTGATTTTGCTGTACACTGTCAGAAAAGACACTGTCACTGTGGAAGTACCTTATGCTGTCACTGTGATGGTACCCTCAAGGGTACATATTTGTACCTTTATCTAGGGAACATAATTGTACCTCATTCTATTATAATTGTGGATTTCTAAATTGCGTTGATTTAATATGCCACATTTCATCTCAAGAATTTTTGTTCTTTAATTGTACAAATCAAATTTATTTGTATTTTACAACTGATGTCACAAAGCAGCTTCACAGAATTCCAGAAAGACAAAGTTTTGACATGAAATTTAAAAGTGTAAAGAATGTAAAAAAACCCAGGTGAGCAAGCCAAGGGCAACAGTGGCAAGGAAAAACTCCCTTAGAGCTGAGGAAGAATAACCAAGTCATATTCATTTATATAGCACATTTAAAAGACAGTGAATGTCGGCCAAAGTGCTGCACAATAAAAATCAACTAACAAGCAAACCAGATAAAATTATAAAACATATAAAAGAAATAAAACAAGTAAAAGAATCTAACAATAAAATGTTGTGGAGGAAATACTGATGGCAAGACAACATAAACCAAGGCAGAACAAATGGCTGAAATAATTTAAAAAGACCCAAACACAAGAGAAAATAAATAAGTTTTCAAATTGGACTTAAAAGTCACTATTGTAGGGGATTGCTTTATGAAGAGTGGGAGACAGACTAAAGTCTTGGAGCGGCTACAGCAAATGCCCGATCTCCTTTGAACCTCAGCCCAGAACGAGGGGTGTCTAAAACCAATTGGTTAGGAGGAGCATAGGGCACGTGAGGTAGATCGAAGACAAAGAAGATCAGAAACATATTTCGGAGCCAGGCCATGGAGAACTTTAAAGACAAACAGTAACACTATAAATCCAACTCTGTATTTCACTGGTAGCCAGAGCAACGACGTCAACACAGGAGTAATTATCTCCTTTTTCTTAGTACCGCTCAAAAGCCTTGCAGCTGCATTTTGGATTAGTTGCAATCGTTAACAGCCTTGAATGAGATATCCCCAGGTACAGAGAATTACAATATTCAATATAGGAAGAGATAAAAGCATGAATAACAGTTTCCAGGTCTTTAGAAGACAGTATTCTCTTAGGTTTAGCTATATGATGGAGTTGAAAGAAACTACCTCTCACAACAGTGCTCATTTGCAAGGCTCACAAGGGGTGGGGGAGGACATATCCTCCTCTGATCAACCTATTGGTAATAATAGTTAGGAGTCCATGAAATCTTCAGTGTAGGGTGGGCAGCTCCAAGGCAAGTGGTGGTGGCTGTATGTAATAATCTGTTTGAGTGAATGTAAAGCAGAAAATGCAAACATTTCCAGTGTGGTGCTAATGACTTCGGCAGATCTGACTATAACAGCTTTAACTAAAAGGAGAGAACCAGAAGGACACAGACACGGGAGCATCCTGAAACACTGGCATCTCTGCTCCATCATCAACAAACCTGAGTGATTGCATGAAACAGCGGGACGGCAGCACCAGCATCTCAGTTTACTATAATTCCGTGTCCACAAACCACTGGATCTGCCGCCTTTATCTATTAACTACCTACACATTTCTATAATGAAATATTACAAATATTCACCTCTCCATCTGAAGACGACAATGTAATGTACATTTAAGAAACACAATTGGACTTTAACACCACTGTTGTACCTTTAAGAAGGTACATTTACACTGTACCTTTAGTGACCTGCAATGTACCTCGGCTGTTCCTTTTTTTTCCCTGAAATTGTATGGTGTTATAAATGCATGATGAATGCATAGGCACTACTGCAAGCACTTATAGCAAGATAGTCACTGAATCTTCAAGAACACCCAAAAAGAATAAAAATAACACTTACTGAATACTTCCTTCTTAGGATGTTAATTATGACTTCATCTGTGAGAAAGAGAAAGAGAACTCTGGCGAAAACAAACCCGAGGCATTTTCTAGTTTGTTTTAAGAATTCAGAAGCAAATTAGACGACATTTAGCGACCTTCTGGCAGCACATGAAAGAAATCATATAGCAGAGAACATTGTATTGATCTGACCTGTGTAGGCCTTAGCAAGAAAGATGTATTATTACCTCTTATGTTATGTTTGGAAGCATTTACTTTCTCAAACTACGTCCCTAGATAACTTGGCAATATACACTTGCATCAATTCGAAATGGCAGCTTCTTAATGACCCATCCTTAGGCAGATTGACTTTACTTGGAAACAGTCAATCCTCATACTTTTTTCCATTTTGCCTTGGTAACAATATAAACTTGAATTACATTAATGGTTTAGGACAACATTAATTTATATTGGCTGCGTGTACATCAGTTGCATTTGGATTATAGTAATAGTTTATTTATTTAGGTAAAGTCTGAGAATATTTAATTGGGATTGTACAGGGAGTGGACCAAACAGCAAGAAGAAACAAAAACACCCCTAAAAGCATAGTTCTGGTAGAATGACCAGTGACTTAAGATGTTGGATGAGCATGTGTTCACAATCTATACAGAGTATAATCATGACATTGCTTCTGTGTCCTCTTAATAGGGAAACCCACCCCTTTGTCATACCAGGGCAAAGGAGCGAGATACATGTATGAGTATGGTACTGTTGACAATACTTTAATCATTAGTTCCAAATGACTTTTGAACTAATGGTTTGTTTCTCCTATTTAGAAATAGTTTCACAAAGGTATTATTTTATTTATGTTTAATTTATTTTATTCCATTTATTTTGATAGGAGCATGCTCACAAGCTGCAAGCTTACTTTTAGGCTAAAACACTCGGGCTGGATGGAAACATCAGGTGTGGTTGACATTCATTTCTCAGCCAGGCACAAAGTATTTGTCTCATTTGGCACCCACTCTGCACTGTATTGCAATCTAAAGCACTAACACTTTGGAAAAAACACACAGGGAGAGATTGGGGGGTGGGGGCCCCCTTTGATTTGAACTGATATTCTTTGCTAATGGATGGAGGATACTGAGAGAATATTATGCTTCACACAGCCTCTTTCCTAATACAGGTACACACCATACAAACATGGCAAAAATCTCCTCACTGCAGTACATCATTTTCCTTGCTGTCAGGATGAACAAGTCCACCTTGAGTTCTGGAAATACACCGATCAGCAAGTTAGTCACAGCATGTGAAAGCTTAGATTTGTTAAACCCCTTAGATGTTACCATGGTGAGGGCTGTTGATGGCAGCGCTAGGACCACTAGCTAATTATCGTGGCCTGCAGGCAGCTTCACACATTTTCACTTGTGTTTTTATTTATTTACAGTCCTTTGAGACCCAACAACTAGGGAATGCAGCACAACAAAATGCATTTCACTGCCCTGTGAGAAAGGTCAATATATAAAATGGTCAGCATGACTTTGAAGATTTGGGTTTGAAGCTTTAGGGAAACTGATACAGAGATTAAAGGTTTCTGATCAACTCCCAGCAGGGAAGACGTAGGCTTGACAATCAATATCATAAAATAAGGGAACCGAGTATAAAACAGAAGCATAGGTTAACCTGATATCAGGATATAAAAATAAAATAAACGTATTTGATACATAGAGATTTTTACTTTCAAATTTCACATTACAAATCTATGTCTCCATTTCTAGTTTGTCAGAGTCTTGAGAGACAGCAGATGAAAAGTCCAAACTGTATATTTCATTCATATTATAAAAAGTCACTGGACTCCAGCAGCTACCCTGTACATTGTGAGAAATGTTTACTACTGCCATAATGAAGAAATTTCAAATCTTTATTTCCATGAAATCAATAAAATGATATTAGATGGATCTAGACTTTATAATTTGAATGGATAGCAGAAGTTAAGAACACTAACCAAAAACACATGAAAGAGTATAAAAAAAACAAAAAAAACAATTTTAACAATAGGAAACAGTCTTCATTGTTCAGTTTTCTGGGCATTTTCTTGTGCTTTTTAGACTTGCTCCATTTCTGGGTTAGAAATAGACATAGTTCATCATTTGCAAAGACATATTCCACTTTATCTGGGGGGGGGGGGGGGGGGGGGGTTATTTAAAAAAAATCACTGCCGTTTCCCCTGCATTTACAAGAAGGTACTGTCTAAGCCACCTTGGAACTAGACAAGGTTGGGGTTGTTTTCACTTCAACAATATATGTAATTTTAGGAGGGCAATCCTTGCTTCTTGTTCACAATTTTTATATTCAAGCATTTTGTTCCACCTTAAATGGGTCCATTTAAGAGTCTACTATTCAATAAGACGCTGGAGAATTACAATTTTCACCATAAACAGCTATGCAACGCTAAGCTACGTTTTATAGAAACACATTTTGAAACACTCATTTCCCATTTTAACACATCCTATGGTGTTTACGCATTTTAATCTATACATAGGAACCTGTACTTCTATATACCGGTATATGTTTTAAGAAATGATTTGCCGTTACCTATTCAGAAGAAAATTAGCCAGCTCTAGCTCTGTTCTATGGTATTGCTGCTTCTAAACTACATCTGTCTGTCCAACATAAGGCCAATCTTTCCTCTCATTTTACTATCTGGTCACGGAGATTTTTAGAAGGGCAATCAGGCTTTTTGGGTCTGATAAAATATAACATTAAATCTGTTTACTTGGTTATTTAACGGCTGCAAAACACTGTAGACCTGGCAAAATCGTGGGTTTGTACTGTGCTATGACTGGACAGAGAGTAGAATCTGAGGCTGAAATTACACTAGAGCTCTGCTCCGGATTGGGCACTTCTCAAAGAGTATAGTGCTCAAGGAGATACTAGTTTTAGCCTGTTTCCTTAATCCATGGCCATGCACCCTGGACATTTTATGACAAAAGTACAGTAAAATATGACAGATTGCTGCTTTAAATATTACAGATATGACAGCAGTGAAAAACAAAAATGTAAATGTGTAATTATTTGTCATTGTACAACCAAATGTGTCTTTTGCATTTAACCCATCTGTGGCAGTGAACACACCCAAAGAGGCAAACAGCCATTCCTGGCACCCGTTCAGTGTCTTGCTCAAGGGCTCCCTAAGATTGAGGGAGGAGAACAGTGCTGTTCCCTCACTTCTACCACCTCAATTTTCCTGCAGGTCTTGGCAATCGAACCAACGAATCTTTCAGTCCTAAGCCCTCTTTCCTAACCATGGCTGCCCCTACAACAATGCTGTATACACTGAATTTCCAGATGTTTGCATGAAAAAGTAAGCCTTTCCTGCTCAGTGTCAAGACTCTGAATTACAATTTGCTGAAAAGCAAGTGAACAAAACAAAGTGAGAAAATCCAAACTGAGAAAACTACACTGAGCATAAGGCTAAGAGTGTTTGGGAGATTGTAAACAACAGTTTGTATTTGCTATCAATTTGAGCCATGAATTCCAACAGGGACTTTTGGTGCCGGCACAACTTCCTGTGGATGCTAATTTGAAAAAGCCGGCGAGAAACGTTGACACCACATCAGATGTTTGTCCTCTGAGTTTGTGGAGCAATATCTGCAGCACTTGGCATCTGCCTGCTTTCTGACAATGTGCTTTGGCAGCGCAATCCCATTTGCAAATATTTTATTGACAGAACAAGTGACTCCTGATTGGAGTTCCACGTGCTGCTCAGATGGAGCAGCTGGAAAAGATGAGCTTTAAAAAGATGCTAAACAAATTGACAACAAGTGACTCAGACTTTTAAATGCTCTTCTAGAAGAGTTTGGCAACAACTGCTCAGTTGTGTGTCTTTAAATGCAGCACTAAAAATTTAGTGCTGCGTTTTAAAGCAGTTCAGTGCTTTAAACTGTTATTCAAAAGTAAGCTACCATATGGACAAATGTCAATACAGTAAGACAGTGTGGAAAAATGCAAACTTCCAAAAGCGTCATTGAATTAACCACAACACAATAATAAAACTCAAGTCAGGCTCCTAGATTGCATACGTGCACACATACATACAGCCTACATGAGTTATACTTTCAGAAACAAACTGTAGTATGGGCAGTAGAAGTGTAGGTCGTTGCTCACACTTACCACCTCTGCTTTCTGGGAGTTTAAACTAGGTGTTGAAAGCCTGCTGTAAGAATACACACCTGACATTAGTAAGGTCAGGTGCTAATGCTGGACGACTTGTTCGTGAACAACAAAGGTAGTGGATGGAGGGTCATAGCTCCAGAAACTGCAATCCCAATACTCCACTGTTCAATGTTCGGAGACTAAATAAATCTTTATCTAATGCTCAGGGGCATGGTGAAAATACGTTTGTGTGGCCACTCTAGCTGAATGCCTGATTCTGTAATGGGTGATTGGCATTGGCTAAAATATAAACTGCTCGTTGTTTCCATTTGGTTCCATTTCTCCTGTGTGGAGGGTGTGTGAATGTTTTGTTTTAAAGTCTAACTACATGTTCTACTTGTTTGGGGTATTATTCAGGGGCCTACATTCACATGATGTTCACAGGGCAATTCATTGCTGCCATTTAAACACAAAACAGAATTGTTTATCACCATACGTTTGTGATCATTTATTTATTCCTAATAAATGCATGTTATAGCTTATCTAAGATCACTCTGAAATGCTTGTATAACCAAACTCTAGCTGTTGATGGGAAGGTGATATTAAAATTTGCTAGGGACTGGAAACCGTGAGAGCCAACAAAGTACTAAGATCCACCTTAATCACACTTGCAAAACCCTCCGTGCTGTAATTTCTCACAAGGTCCTGTGTTTAAGCACTGAGCCTTCAATAACTCAGCAACATTTCCAAGTTATGATAAAGACTCGCTTGGCATTTTCCAAGGAAAAGCTTATAGATGCTGAAGTGACCTAAAGATATAA